>NC_134306.1:0-7500 GCF_949628215.1 Phalacrocorax aristotelis | reverse complement strand
CATCACCCAACCAACCATCCCATCACCCAACCAGCCATCCCTTGATCCAACCAACCATCCCATCACCCAACCAACCATCCCATCACCCAACCAACCATCCCATCACCCAACCAACCACTCCAACACCAACAACTAACCTCTTGGGGGAAGATGCCAAGGCCCACCTGGCATGGTAGCACTCACCTGAGAGGAAGGTGATCTCGCTGAAGAGCATCCACTCCCCAGCGAAGAAGAAGTGACACTGGATGAAGCGGGCCTGGCGCCCTCCCAGAGGCACGGTGACCGAACGGGCGCTGGGGTCCTTGACCCCCCCAGCCAGGCTGTGGGTGGCCGGGGTGGGCTCCCAGGCCGTGGCCAGGCTCCTCTTGAAGCGGCACTCCACCTCCCCGAAGATGCTCACCCCCCGCGTGTGCATGTTGTTGCAATGAACCTGAGGGGGTGATGGGTGTTGGCCACCATCCCATAATGCCCTGGGGCAGATGGGGTGGGTGGGGCGCTAAGCCAAAGGGTCTCCAATGGGAAGTTCCAGACCTTAAGGTGGGGTTGACATGGTGGCCCCTCATGGACCCATGCCGTGACCGACCAATCCCACAATTCCCTGGGGCAGACCCCTCACCCAAACCCCCACGATGCCCTGGGCCACCCCATTGCCCACCATCCCCTATTCCCCAGCCCCCCCCCCCCCAATGCCCTAGGGCACCCCTTTTCCCACCCTCCCACCACACCCCGGCCCCCACCCCGCACTTTCCCAGCATGCCACGGGGCACCTGCATGGCACGGAAAGCCCGGAGACCCTCAAATTCAAACTCCAGCTCCAGGTGGGGTTGGGGGCCGGGGGGCCGACGCCATCCCACGTAGTCATAGCCCGGCCAAAGGCGTCGCTCGCGGGTCCTCACGAAGTCATCCAACCCCAGCACCCCGTCCGTCAGCTGACCCAGCCCCCCAAACTGCAACCTGGCGGGGGCGGGGGGGGACACACGACCCACCTGGGTGCCTGGGTTCCCCCATCTCACCCACCTGGGAACCGCCCCCGTGGGATCTAGGGCACAATTTGGGGGCAATCAGGGCTGTTTTGGGGATGGTTGGGAATACTGGGGCCAACCGGGGCCAGATGGGGTGGTTTGGGGACAGCCTGAGGATCTTTTGGGACAGTGCGTGACAATCTGGGGCTGTTTGGGGCCAGCAGGTGACAATTTGGGGACAGTTTGGGCTGTTTGGGGACAGTTGGGGACAGCAGGGAACAATTTGGGGCTGCTTTGAGCCACTGGTTGACCATCTGGGGACACTTCGGGGTCATTTAGGGACAGTGGTGGACAGTCAGAGATGATTTGGGGACAGTTGGAGCTGTTTTGGAGATGTTTGGGACGGCCAAGGGCAGTTTGGGGACAGCTGGGGATGGTTTGGGGACACTTGGAGACAGTTTGAGGGACCCTTCGGGACATCTGGGGAGGTCCAGGGACAGGCTAGGCAGAGTTTGGGGACACTTGGGGAGAATCTGGGGACACTTGGGGATGGTTTGAGGACACTTGGGGATGGTTTGAGGACAACTGGGCCCAGTTTGGGAGGTCTTGGGGCTGGTTGGTACTAGTGACCCTTGGGGACAGCTGGGGACATGTGGGGACTCACGGGCCAGCGCTGTAGCCATCGTAGGTGGAGTCGTTGAGGACAACAGGCGCCGGGTCGAGGGTCATCACTTGTCCCCGCGGCGCCGTGTAGGACAGGAGCCCGGCTGGGGACAGGGGACATGTCACCATGGGGCCACCACAGGGGTGAAGGACATGGGGGTGGGGGGACCACCACCATGGGGACACCCCTGGGGTTTGCGATGGGGGTGGCACGGGGCGGGGGGGGGATGGGGTGGGATGGAGGTGACACGGAGTGACAGGGAGGTGCCGCGGGGGGACAGGGTGGTGACGGGGCGGGTGACAAGGTGCCGCTCACCGTCCCACGGGCAGCCGTAGAGCTCCAGGCGCAGGCAGACGCTCATGGCGCGGGGGGCCCGGGGGTAGACGCGCAGCGCCCGCGCCACGGGGGGCGGCGCCAGGTCCTTCAGCACCACCCCCTCGGGGTCCTCGTTACCCCCGATCACCTGCGTCACCGGGATCCGCTGGGATCCTTGGGGACACGGATCCCACCGCCGGGGACCTCCCCCGGTGACCCCATGGGATTCCCACCCAGCCCCAATGAGCCAGGGCAACCCATCCCCCCCGCCCCTCCCCGATCTCCCAAGGATCCCATTGTCCCCCAAGATCCCGCTGCCCTCCCAGGGATCCCCATGAATCCTCAGCGATCCCCATGATTCCCACCCCCCCCACCAGGATCCCAGTGTCCCCAGTGATCCCTGGGGATCCCCAGGGATCCCATTGCCTGCCCCGGATCTCCCAAGGATCCCATTGTCCCCTGAGATCCCGCTGACTTCCCAGTGATCCCCAGGAATCTCCCACGGATCCCGAGGGGTCCGACCTCCCCACTGGGATCCAAGTGTCTGCAGCGATACCTGGGGATCACCTGGGATCCCATTGGGCCCCCCCAGGATCTCCCAAGGATACTATTGCCTGTCGAGATCCCACTGCCCTCTCAGGGATGCCGAGGAATGTCCCCAAGATGTCCCCAAAGTCCACAATCACCTCAGCTCCCCAACACCCCCAACGTCCCCAAGACGTCCCCAAGGCCCCCTGTCACCTCAGCTCCCCAACACCCCCAACGTCCCCAAGATGTCCCCAAGGCCCCTGGTCACCCCAGCTCCCCAACACCCCCAACGTCCCCAAGATGTCCCCAAGGCCCCTGGTCACCTCAGCTCCCCAACACCCCCAACGTCCCCAAGATGTCCCCAAGGCCCCTGGTCACCTCAGCTCCCCAACACCCCCAACGTCCCCAAGATGTCCCCAAGGCCCCTGGTCACCTCAGCTCCCCAACACCCCCAACGTCCCCAAGATGTCCCCAAGGCCCCCTGTCACCTCAGCTCCCCAACACCCCCAATGTCCCCAAGATGTCCCCAAGGCCCCCTGTCACCTCAGCTCCCCAACACCCCCAACGTCCCCAAGATGTCCCCAAGGCCCCTGGTCACCTCAGCTCCCCAACACCCCCAACGTCCCCAAGATGTCCCCAAGGCCCCCTGTCACCTCAGCTCCCCAACACCCCCAACGTCCCCAAGACGTCCCCAAGGCCCCCTGTCACCTCAGCTCCCCAACACCCCCAACGTCCCCAAGATGTCCCCAAGGCCCCTGGTCACCTCAGCTCCCCAACACCCCCAACGTCCCCAAGATGTCCCCAAGGCCCCTGGTCACCTCAGCTCCCCAACACCCCCAACGTCCCCAAGATGTCCCCAAGGCCCCTGGTCACCTCAGCTCCCCAACACCCCCAACGTCCCCAAGATGTCCCCAAGGCCCCTGGTCACCTCAGCTCCCCAACACCCCCAACGTCCCCAAGATGTCCCCAAGGCCCCCTGTCACCTCAGCTCCCCAACACCCCCAATGTCCCCAAGATGTCCCCAAGGCCCCCTGTCACCTCAGCTCCCCAACACCCCCAACGTCCCCAAGATGTCCCCAAGGCCCCCTGTCACCTCAGCTCCCCAACACCCCCAACGTCCCCAAGATGTCCCCAAGGCCCCCTGTCACCTCAGCTCCCCAACACCCCCAACGTCCCCAAGATGTCCCCAAGGCCCCTGGTCACCCCAGCTCCCCAACACCCCCAACGTCCCCAAGATGTCCCCAAGGCCCCTGGTCACCTCAGCTCCCCAACACCCCCAACGTCCCCAAGATGTCCCCAAGGCCCCCGGTCACCTCAGCTCCCCAACACCCCCAACGTCCCCAAGATGTCCCCAAGGCCCCCGGTCACCTCAGCTCCCCAACACCCCCAACGTCCCCAAGATGTCCCCAAGGCCCCCTGTCACCTCAGCTCCCCAACACCCCCAATGTCCCCAAGATGTCCCCAAGGCCCCTGGTCACCCCAGCTCCCCAACACCCCCAACGTCCCCAAGATGTCCCCAAGGCCCCTGGTCACCTCAGCTCCCCAACACCCCCAACGTCCCCAAGATGTCCCCAAGGCCCCTGGTCACCTCAGCTCCCCAACACCCCCAACGTCCCCAAGATGTCCCCAAGGCCCCCTGTCACCTCAGCTCCCCAACACCCCCAACGTCCCCAAGATGTCCCCAAGGCCCCTGGTCACCCCAGCTCCCCAACACCCCCAACGTCCCCAAGATGTCCCCAAGGCCCCTGGTCACCTCAGCTCCCCAACACCCCCAACGTCCCCAAGATGTCCCCAAGGCCCCTGGTCACCTCAGCTCCCCAACACCCCCAACGTCCCCAAGATGTCCCCAAGGCCCCCGGTCACCTCAGCTCCCCAACACCCCCAACGTCCCCAAGATGTCCCCAAGGCCCCCTGTCACCTCCGTGCCCCATCGGTCGCGCCAGCGCAGCCAGCGGTGCCGGTCACGGCTGTAGCGCAGCCGGTAGGCGCGGGCAAACTCCCTGCCGTGGCCACCGGCGTGACGTCCCTGTGTCCCCACGAGTGTCACCACGTGCAGCCGGCCCAGGTCCACCTCCAGGAACTCCTCTTCCTCCGGGAAAACGGGACCCGCGGGACACCAGGCGCCGTCCCCATCGCTGCGACCCAGCCTGGGGACACGGGGATGTCCTGGGGACACCTGGGGACACTCAGGGGACATGGGGACATCCTAGGGACACCCAGAGATGCCCAAGGACATGGGGACACCCAGGAACATGGGGACATCATGGGGACACCCACGGACACCCAGGGACATGGGGACAGCCATGGAATGTGGGGACATCATGGGGACACCCACAGACACCCAGGGACATGCGGACACCCAGGATCATGGGGACACCCAAGGGACACCCGGGGACACCCAAGGGACACCCAGGGACACCCAGGGACATGGGGACACCCAGGAACATGGGGACATCATGGGGACACCCACGGACACCCAGGGACATGGGGACACCCAAGGACATGGGGACACCCAAGGGACACCCGGGGACATGGGGACACCCAAGGGACACCCAGGGACATGGGGACACTCAGGGACATGGGACATCCTAGGGACACCCAGGGACATGAAGACATCATGGGGACACTCAAGGGTATGGGGACACCTGGGGAACATGGGGACACCCAGGGGACATGGGGACATCCAGGGACACCCACGGACATGGGGACACTCCAAGGACCTGGGGACACCCAGGGACAGAGGGACGTGGGGACACCCGGGGACCTGGGGACACCCAGGGACAGAGGGACGCAGGGACACGGGGGGACCCTGGGGGACACAGACCAGTGCTGGGAGGGGACACTGGCCCATACGGGGCTGCACGGGAACCCCTCGGCCACAGCGGGGGCGCGGGGACACCCTGGGGACACTGGGCGGCCCGGGGGGGAGTGCTGGTGCGTGCTGCTGCGTGCTGCTGCGTGCTGCTGCGTGTTGGTGCGTGCTGGTGCGTGCTGGTGCGTGCTGGTGCGTGCTGGTGCGTGTTGGTGCGTGCTGGTGCGTGCTGGTGCGTGCTGCTGCGTGCTGGTGCGTGCTGGTGCGTGCTGGTGCGTGTTGGTGCGTGCTGGTGCGTGCTGGTGCGTGCTGGTGCGTGTTGGTGCGTGCTGGTGCGTGCTGGTGCGTGCTGGTGCGTGCTGGTGTGCTGGTGCGTGCTGGTGTGTGCTGGTGTGTGCTGGTGCGTGCTGGTGTGTGCTGGTGCGTGCTGGTGCGTGCTGGTGTGTGCTGGTGCGTGCTGTGCGTGCTGGTGCGTGCTGGTGCGTGCTGGTGTGTGCTGCTGCGTGCTGGTGTGTGCTGGTGTGTGCTGGTGCGTGCTGGTGCGTGCTGGTGCGTGCTGGTGCGTGCTGCTGCGTGCTGGTGTGTGCTGGTGCGTGCTGGTGTGTGCTGGTGTGTGCTGGTGCGTGCTGGTGCGTGCTGGTGCGTGCTGGTGTGTGCTGGTGCGTGCTGGTGCGTGCTGGTGTGTGCTGGTGCGTGCTGGTGCGTGCTGGTGTGTGCTGGTGTGTGCTGGTGCGTGCTGGTGCGTGCTGGTGTGTGCTGCTGCGTGCTGGTGCGTGCTGGTGCGTGCTGGTGTGTGCTGGTGCGTGCTGGTGCGTGCTGCTGCGTGCTGGTGTGTGCTGGTGCGTGCTGGTGCGTGCTGGTGTGTGCTGGTGCGTGCTGGTGTGTGCTGGTGTGTGCTGCTGCGTGCTGGTGCGTGCTGCTGCGTGCTGGTGTGTGCTGGTGCGTGCTGGTGCGTGCTGGTGCGTGCTGGTGTGTGCTGGTGCGTGCTGGTGTGTGCTGGTGCGTGTTGGTGCGTGCTGGTGCGTGCTGGTGCGTGCTGGTGCGTGCTGGTGTGTGCTGGTGCGTGCTGGTGCGTGCTGGTGCGTGCTGGTGTGTGCTGGTGCGTGCTGGTGTGTGCTGGTGTGTGCTGGTGTGTGCTGCTGCGTGCTGGTGTGTGCTGCTGCGTGCTGGTGCGTGCTGGTGCGTGCTGGTGTGTGCTGCTGCGTGCTGGTGCGTGCTGGTGTGTGCTGGTGTGTGCTGGTGTGTGCTGGTGTGTGCTGCTGCGTGCTGGTGCGTGCTGGTGCGTGCTGGTGTGTGCTGGTGCGTGCTGGTGTGTGCTGGTGTGTGCTGGTGTGTGCTGCTGCGTGCTGGTGCGTGCTGGTGTGTGCTGCTGCGTGCTGGTGCGTGCTGGTGCGTGCTGGTGTGTGCTGGTGCGTGCTGGTGTGTGCTGGTGTGTGCTGCTGCGTGTTGGTGTGTGCTGGTGTGTGCTGCTGCGTGCTGGTGCGTGCTGCTGCGTGCTGGTGCGTGCTGGTGCGTGCTGGTGCGTGCTGGTGTGTGCTGGTGCGTGCTGGTGTGTGCTGGTGTGTGCTGCTGCGTGCTGGTGCGTGCTGCTGCGTGCTGGTGTGTGCTGGTGTGTGCTGGTGCGTGCTGGTGCGTGCTGGTGTGTGCTGGTGCGTGCTGGTGTGTGCTGCTGCGTGCTGGTGTGTGCTGCTGCGTGCTGGTGTGTGCTGGTGCGTGCTGGTGTGTGCTGCTGCGTGCTGGTGTGTGCTGGTGTGTGCTGGTGCGTGCTGGTGCGTGCTGGTGTGTGCTGGTGCGTGCTGGTGCGTGCTGGTGCGTGCTGGTGTGTGCTGGTGCGTGCTGGTGCGTGCTGCTGCGTGCTGGTGTGTGCTGGTGTGTGCTGGTGTGTGCTGGTGTGTGCTGCTGCGTGCTGGTGCGTGCTGGTGTGTGCTGCTGCGTGCTGGTGCGTGCTGCTGCGTGCTGGTGTGTGCTGGTGTGTGCTGGTGTGTGCTGGTGCGTGCTGGTGCGTGCTGGTGCGTGCTGGTGTGTGCTGGTGCGTGCTGGTGCGTGCTGGTGTGTGCTGCTGCGTGCTGGTGCGTGCTGCTGCGTGCTGGTGTGTGCTGGTGTGTGCTGGTGCGTGCTGGTGCGTGCTGGTGCGTGCTGGTGTGTGCTGGTGCGTGCTGGTGTGTGCTGGTGTGTGCTGCTGCGTGCTGGTGCGTGCTGCTGCGTGCTGGTGTGTGCTG
>NC_134305.1:293839-389851 GCF_949628215.1 Phalacrocorax aristotelis | reverse complement strand
TCCCCTGGCTGGGGCAAAGGAACCCCCAGACCCCCCCTGACTGGGGCAAAGGAACCCCCAGGCCTCCCCTGGCAGGGGCAAAGGAACCCCCAGGCCTCCCCTGGCTGGGGCAAAGGAACCCCAGACCCCCCCTGACTGGGGCAAAGGAACCCCCAGGCCTCCCCTGGCTGGGGCAAAGGAACACCAAACATGCCCTGACTGGGGCAAAGGAACCCCAAACCCCTCCTGGCTGGGGTAAAGGATTCTTCCTGGCTGGGCAAAAGAACCCCAAACACCCCCTGACTGGGCAAATGAACCCCAAAGCCCCCGACTAGCGCAAAGGAACCCCAAGCCCACCTTGCCTGGGGCAAAGGTACCCCAGATCCTCCCAGGCTGGGGCAAAGGAATCCCCAGTTCCCTCCAGCTGGTGCCAAGATGCTCTCAATCCCTCCCAGGTGGGCCAAGATGCCCCCTGGTCTCCCCTGCTGCAGCTAAAACACCCCCCAGCTCTGAGGTTCCCCTCCTAAATGAGCCAAAATCCTCCCGAGCCCCCTTCGCCAGGACGGGGCGGTCCCGGGAGGGGAACCCATGCCCAGCTCTCACCAGCCGTGAAGATCTTCCCGGCGCCCGAGACGACGACGGCGTGGCAGGACGAGTCCCGGGAGATGTCCTGGAAGCACTCCACCATCTCCCTGCGGGGACGGCGACAGTGGGGACGGGGTCCGGGGGTCCTGGACGGGTCCCCGGGTGCCCCCCGTTACCTCCAGAACGCCACGTTCATGGCGTTCCTCTTCTCGGGGCGGTGGAGCTCCACGTGCAGGACACGGTCCCGCTCCTGCGTCACCCGCAGCGTCTCGAAGCTGCGGCCGGGCGAGCGCCGCTCCGCCGCCTCCGCCGCCATCAGCCGGGCCGGCACCCGCAGCGCTGCTGCACCCAGCCCGTCACCGGGGCGCTGCGACCCACCGGGGACGGACCGGGACCCACCGGGGAAGAACTGGGACCCATTGGAGAAGAGCTGGGAGCACTGGGACACACTGGGGAAGGACTAGGACCCATTGGAGAAGGGCTGGGGGTCTCTGGAGAAACGCTTAGGGCACTGGGACATACTGGGGAGGGACTAGGACGTGTTGGGGAAGGGCTGGGGGCACTAGGATGGGGCCAGGACCCACTGGAGATGGGCTGGGGGCATGGGGATACACTAGGAAGGGACTGGGATCCATTGGAGATGGGCTGGGGGCACTGGGACCCACTGGGGAAGGACGGAGACCTAAAGGCAAAGGACTGGGGGCACTGGGATGCACTGGGGAGGGACTGGGACCCGTTGGAGATGGGCTGGGGGCACTGGGACCCACTGGAAAGGACGGAGACCTAAAGGCAAAGGGCTGGGGGCACTGGGATGCACTGGGCAGGGACTGGGACCCGTTGGAGATGGGCTGGGGGCACTGGGACCCACTGGGGAAGGACGGGGACCTAAAGGCAAAGGGCTGGGGGCACTGGGATGCACTGGGCAGGGACTGGGACCCGTTGGAGATGGGCTGGGGGCACTGGGACCCACTGGGGAAGGACGGGGACCTAAAGGCAAAGGGCTGGGGGCACTGGGATGCACTGGGGAGGGACTGGGACCTGTTGGAGAAGGGCTGGGGGCACTGAAACATACTGGGGAGGGACTGGGACCCATTGGAGATGGGCTGGGAGCCCCTAGGGAGAAACTGGGACCCACTGAAGAAGGGCTGGGTGCAGTGGGACATATTGGGGAGGGACTGGGACCCCCTAGGGAGGAACTGAGGGTACCTAGAGAGGGTCTGGGACCTCTTGGAGAAGGGTTGGGGGCACTAGGATATACTGGGGAGGGACTGGGATCTATCTGAGATGGGCTGGCAGCCCCTAGGGACCAACTGGGGCACCCTGGGGAAGGGTTGGGGCCCACCAGCAGCTGCTGCGACACACTAGGGAAGGGGGGGGGGGTACTGGGCCGCGCTGGTAGAGGGCTGGGACCCACTGGAGGCAGAAGGGAAAGGCTGGGAGGCACTGGGGTTCGCTAAGGAAGGACTGGGAGCCGCGGGGGGTACTGGGAAAGGACAAGAAACCACTGGAAAAGTTCTGGGACGTACCGGGTCTGGGGGGCTCGGAGGGGGGCACCGGGGGCGGGGGGACACGGGGGGACTGGCAGGTTAACTGGGGGTCAAGGTTAGTGGGGGGGGTCACAGGGGGCTCCAGGCCTGGCCGGGGGCATCGGGGGGTGGGTGGGGGAAGCTAAGAGCGGGCGCGGGGTCGGGTCAGGTCGGGCCCTCCCCACTCACGTCTCCCCAGCAGCCCCCGCAGCCCCGCAGCCATCGGCTCCCGCACGGTCCTCCGCTGGCGGGGACACTGAGGGCGGTGGCCAGAGCGCCACCCCTTCCCCCCACGTGATGCGCCCGCACGGGGTGACTTCCGTTTCCTGCCGAGGCGGAAGTGCCCCTGTATTCCCCCCCCCCCCCCACCGAGGCGGAAGTGCCCCCTTCTGCCCGTCCCTACCGAGGAACCGGGGAGGACCGGGGTGTGTGTGGGGGGATTGAACCCCCTCAGATCCCGGCGATGGGAACAAAGCCACGGTTTCACCAAAACCCGCACCTCACCTTGCCCAATATCCCCCAAATTGCCCCAAACCCGCTGGGTTTGTTTTCCAAACGAGTTTATTGAAAGTCGGGGGGATGCAGCGGGGAGGGGGGGGACACGGGGAGCGAGCACATGTACATCCATTCTTAAAAATGCAGGCGGGGTACGGGGCAGGGCACCAGGTGGTCACTACTGAACACCAACCTTTAAAAAAAAGAGGGTTTTGGGGAAAAAAAAACAACCTGCTGGGGGAGGTCAGGGTCCCCCTCGGGGTGGGGGTCCCAGTTAGGAGGCGTGCTGGGCGGTGGAGAAGCAGAGTTTCAGCGTGTAGGGGTACGGCCCGTCTGGGGAGAAGACAGAGGAGGATTAGCAGGGTCTGGGGTGGGGGGGAGACACGGTTTTGGGGGCTCCCCCCACCCCAGGCGTCACTTACTGGGGTTCTTCATCTGGTAGTGGTTGAGGAAGCCGAGGGTCTCCAGGGCGTCGCTCTTGGAGTCCCACTCGAGCAGCCCCGAGGAGCTGCGCTCGCCTGCAGGGGGGTGTCCCTTCCTCAGCCCGGCGGCTGCGGCGGCCGTGCCGCCCTGCCCCCCGCGCGCCCCCCCCGGGGCAGGGAGCACCCCCCGGGCGGCCGCTCCCTGCCCCCCCGCACTTACTCTTCCCCGAGAAGACCTTGACCGACGAAGGCCGCTTGACGCCGAGCTCGTCGCAGATCTGTGCGGGGAAGGGAGGGGCGTTGGCGGGGGAGGCGGCGAGGAGGAGGAGGAGGAGGAGGAGGAGGAGGGGGGCGCGAAGGGCGGGCGCAGGTGTCGTGTCCCCCCAACCACGTACCTCGTAGAAGTTGTCCTCGGTCACCTCCAAGGGAGCGTTGAAGAAGTGGAGGACGTTGCTGGGGTGCTGGATGCGGTTCTTGGCCGCCTGCTCGGGCGTGGAGAAGCGGTTGTTGCGGGAGCCGCTGAAGTCCTTGTAGCTGCAGGACCCGTCCTCCAGGCCGTAGGACTGCCCGGGCATGATGGCCTGCTGCTTGGAGACGCTGCGGGGCGGGCGGCGCTCAGCTCGCTGCGCCCCCCGCCCGGCCCCTGCGCCCCCCGCCCGGCCCACACCTACCAGACGTTGAGCTTCTGCCCGAACATGAAGTTGTTGTTGAGGTGGGTGATGGCCCGGTCCACGGCGTAGCCGTCCGCCATCTCCACCATGGCCGCCCCCGGCTTGCTCTTCATGAACTTCACCTGGAAGGGGCCGGCGGTGGAAGGACGGACAGACAGAAGGAGGGAAGGAAGGGGCCAGCGGGGGAAGGACAGACAGACAGAAGGAGGGAAGGAAGGGGCCAGCGGGGGAAGGACAGACAGACAGAAGGAGGGAAGGAAGGGGCCAGCGGCGGAAGGACAGACAGACAGAAGGAGGGAAGGAAGGGGCCAGCGGCAGAAGGACGGACAGAAGGAGGGAAGGAAGGGGCCAGCGGCAGAAGGACAGAAGGAGGGAAGGAAGGGGCCAGCGGCAGAAGGACAGAAGGAGGGAAGGAAGGGGCCAGTGGCAGAAGGACGGACAGACAGAAGGAGGGAAGGAAGGGGCCAGCGGCAGAAGGACAGAAGGAGGGAAGGAAGGGACCAGCAGTGGAAGGGCAGACAGACAGAAGGAGGGAAGGAAGGGGCCAGCGGCAGAAGGACAGAAGGAGGGAAGGAAGGGACCAGCGGCAGAAGGACGGACAGACAGAAGGAGGGAAGGAAGGGGCCAGCGGCAGAAGGACAGAAGGAGGGAAGGAAGGGGCCAGCGGCAGAAGGACGGACAGACAGAAGGAGGGAAGGAAGGGGCCAGTGGCAGAAGGACAGAAGGAGGGAAGGAAGGGACCAGTGGCGGAAGGACAGACAGACAGAAGGAGGGAAGGAAGGGGCCAGTGGCAGAAGGACGGACAGACAGAAGGAGGGAAGGAAGGGGCCAGTGGCAGAAGGACAGAAGGAGGGAAGGAAGGGGCCAGTGGCAGAAGGACAGAAGGAGGGAAGGAAGGGGCCAGTGGCAGAAGGACAGAAGGAGGGAAGGAAGGGGCCAGCGGCAGAAGGACGGACAGACAGAAGGAGGGAAGGAAGGGGCCAGCAGTGGAAGGACAGACAGACAGGAGGGAAGGAAGGGGCCAGTGGCGGAAGGACGGACGGAGGGAAGGGGCGGCCATGGAAGGGAGCCCCCTCGCAGACCCCCCCACGAACGCCCGCCGCTTACCTTCTCCACGTTCCCGTAGAGGCAGAAGATGTTGAAGACGCGGTCGCAGTTCATCTTGGACTGGTCCAAGCCGTAGACCATCAGGACGGGGCTGTCGGCGTGGGGGCCGTACTCCGGCGGCGGCGGGGGCGGCGGCGGGTGCCCGTACTGGGGGCCGTACCGGCTGGGGCCGCGGCGGTGCCCCCCCACCGGGGGGCCCATCCTTCTCCCTTCGTAGTGGGGCGGCGGGGGGCCGTAGCCCTCGTCGTGGTAGTGTCCGTGGTACCCGCCGTGGGGTCCTCCTGCGCAGGGAGAGGGTTGGAGACCCCCCGGGGCGCCGTCTGCCCCCCACCCCAGCACTGCCTGTCCCCCCCACCGCCGTACCGTACTCCGCAGGGTGGTCTCCCAGGAGCGGGGGCTGCCGCTGGCGCTTGTTGGGGTTGCCGCCCGGGTCTCCTGCGGGTGGAAGGAGAGGTTAGGGTGGTCTTGGGGCGGGGGGGACACCGCTCCCCAGGGCGCCGGGGGCCCCTCCGGTCCCCGACACCCGAGCCTGGCCCTGGGGAGGCTTTGGGGATCCCCCAGCTACCCCAGGAGGGTGACGGCGGGGCTGGCTCCGAACCCCTGCGCCCCGCTCCCAACCGGGACCCCCGCGTCTCCTCCCAGCGGGGACGGAGAGCCCCGGCCGGAGCGAGGGGGCCCGATCCCGGGAGCTCCCCTCCCTCCTTCCCACCCACCAGGGACCAGCCCCGGCCCCCCCCTGCCCCCCGCCCCTAAGCTGACTAGGAGGGAGGTGCGGCGAGGGGAGCGCCCCACTCCGTGCCCCCCGGCCTCCGGGATGCTGCTAGTTTCTACACAGCCGTTAAAAAAAAAAAAAATCATAATAATAATAATAAAAAAATTAATGTACAGAAAGGAAAAATAAAAAGATAAATTAAATAATAAAAGGTGGCAAGACACCTCCCCGCCCCGACAAAACGGGAGAGGGAGCGAGACTGGTACAGGCAGCAAAGCAACAGCAGTAACAGGTTAAAACGAGCCATCACGTACAAGGCATAAACACGCTCATGTCACCGTACAGTTGCTCTTCTCTTCCCTTTACACGACCGGGTTTCGTACAGGTTTATTCCGAGTCGATTACAAAGATTGAAAAGGGCTACTTACAGCGGGAGTACAAAGTACAATGTCCATTGTCATATAAAAATTCTGTATTTCTCTTACCATTGGACGCTTCAAGAGTGAGTTAGCACAGTTCTGAAAGATGGCGTCCCATCAAACATACACTGCGACCCTGCATCACATGGTTTCAGAGTCATAAACACAGGTCAAAGGCACAAAACCGCTACAATTTTTCTTTAAAAAAAAAGTAAAATCTTTTTTTTTTTTTTTTTTTTAAAAAAAAGGTCTCACAGATGTTTTGTCCTCAGAAGATACCGAGAGAGAGGACATAAAGGTGTGATAAATGAGAGTGTTCCTCCGTGTTTCACCTCCTGCAATTTGTGTGGTGCTGTAACAAAATGGTGCTTCTGGCTCTGTGTAGCTCTTTCCCGTGTGCGTGTCTCCTCTGTAATGGAAATGTGTCTCGGCTCGAGCGCCGGCCTGCGCCAGACCCGCACGGCCCCGGCTACGGCCTCCTAGGGACCTGTGTGCCCTTGGGTGGGTTGCTTTGTGTTGGTTTGGTGTTTTGGTTTGGTTTGGTTTGTTTTTTTTTTGGGGTTGGTTTGGTTTGTTTTTTTTTTTTTTTTTCTCCGCTTGGCGCTGATATGGTGGCAGCTGAGGACTGCAGGAGAAACAGCGTAAAGCAAAGGAACTGCCCTCCCAAACCAAACCGTGCTGAGAGCAATCCTAAGGTCTTGGAGGGCCTCAGATCTACTCCGGTCTCCGGTAAGAGCGCTGCTGGGCTTGTTTTGAGGACCCTCTGGGCTGTGTTTTCTAGTTCTGTGTACATTCGTGGGTTCGGTTTGGTCTGCTTTTGGTAAGTAAAGGTAAATGTCTGCTGTGGCATGCTGCGCCTCTTTCTCTCTCTGTGCTGTAGATAGTCCTTGGGCCACGGTGTTGTGTCCTTGATGTAATGAGCTCAAACTGCTGCTTGTTTCTGGATGCTGCGTGTTTTCTCCAGTAAAGGTTTCTACACTGTGTGGTGTGAGGAATGTGCAGAGGCAGGTCACGGCCCATTCGGGACTTCCGCTGTAGTACGGTCCCCGGGGTTATGTGCAAATGACTGCTCGGAGCTGGGAAAGGCCACGTTACCGCACCCCCTGCCCGCTTCCCAGCGAGCCCCTCTCGCCCCTGCGGCTCTGCACATCTTCTACGTATGTACCTGGGAGGGGAGCTCTGCCCCTGCCCCTCGCTAAAGTCATGTAATGCCATTGCTTGCATCCGCACCCGAACGGCTCTGCAGCTTTGAAAAGCAGGGGTGTCCGGCGGACGGTGGCTCGGCGGCTCCCACAGCGGATCCCACCCCCCAACCCCGCGCCCGCCGCCGCCGCCACCCCCCCCGCCCGAACCCCCGTCCCCGCTTCGAGCGGTCGAGGCCACCCGGCGCCGACACCCCGGCTTTAAAACATGAAGCGTTTTACTTTCAAAAAGAAAAAAAAACCCAAAACAAGCATCGCCGAGCTGCCCGTGCGGGGCTGACCCTGCGCAGCCCGACACGGAGGGCGTCAACGGCCGCCCCGGCATCCAGCTGGGAGTGGGAGAGGTCCGCTCCCGCGAGCGCAGGGTTTGGGGGGTGTCTTTCCCCCTCCACCCCCACCCCTTCTCAAGCTCAAGGGAGCTGGCGTCTCCCCTCCGGTCTTACAGAGAGGCCGGGTGCCCCCCGCTGCCAGGCCAGGGGCGTCTCCAACTCGCCCCTCGGCTCCGGGAGGGTGATGCAGCCCCGGTTTGGTAAATCCGGTTCGGAAGACGAGGCACGCAAAGAGCCGGCAGCGGGGCAGACACAAGAAAGCAATGGCACTTCCCACCCTCCCCCCCGCCCCCTCAAAACACCAGAAACTCATTAAAGATAAAAAAGCCAACCGCGTATCGCTGGTGCAGAGACTCCCCCTCGCTTCACGCGCCTGACACCGGTGCTCCCCGACAAGCAATACGCAGAACAAACCGCCGAGAGAAACCCCCGGCCATCGCCGCTCGGATTTTCGACTCAATTCGCCCCGCCCCGAGCCCTCTCCCCGTCGAGCCCAGACCAGCTCCGGCTGAAGGTACGGGCAGGCGAATGGCATTACATATTGTGGGTCGGTATGAGAGTGCTGTGCCCGACCGTGTGCGTAGGTACAACGCGCTGCATCGGAGATTACCTTGTCCGCTGAGGTTGGGGTTGGTGTAGTCCCAGGTATCCTGGTCGTTCTTGAAAACGTTGAGGCGCGTGGGCTGCGAGGAACACCCGGAGGAGCGTCAGGCGTCAGCGGCGTCACCCCACGAGGGTGCGCTGCCGGCGGCGACGCTTACCTTGGCGTATTCGATCTTCAGCGTGCAGCACCCGGAGTAAATGTCGGCCCCGTTGAGGGACGCCTTGGCTCGCTGGGCGCTCTGCACCGAGTCAAACGTTGGCAGAATTAAGGACGTTTATGGAAATGAAAGCGCTTTTAGGGTGGGTTATGCTGTCCAGGAGGACGGATCCCACCACGCTGTGTGTCAGTACGGCTCCCCGAGCACACGGGTAATTCTCCCTCCCCGCAGCGGGCCAGCACACGGCAGAGGGCGGCTGAGGCAGAGCCAAACCAACCCCCACAGCAGAAACAACACAAGAGGGGCAGCCCCGGGGCTATGGGAGCACGGAAGGATATTCCACCATGGCCTGGACACCGTTTTTCCTGAAGATAACGATCCTCTGCACGGGGCCACAAGGGTTGCAGATAGTGTACAGCACGTCCTGCGGGAGAGGAGAGAAGCAGTGAGGGATCCGGCTGAAACACACTGGCAGCCCCCCAGGGCCCCCTCAAGCAGCAGATGCCAGGGTCAGGAGAGATCCACGTGCCCGGCTCCGTGTTCCCAAAACCCTTGGGTCCCCCCGGCACGTCACCCACCGTCGTGATGGAGTAGATAGGGTTGAGGATGGTGAAGAGCAGGACGTTGTTGACACCCCTGGAATCGTCCGTGTCCCCGGGGCGGGATATCTTCTGGCTGGTGGAGTAGTTGACAAAGGCGGGGTGACCGGCAATGTAGATCTGGTTGTCGGCCGCGTAATTAACAGCGTTGCAGGCGCCGAGGATATCCTCAAACTCCACCAAGGCTTGTCTCTTCTTGGGCATCACCACCACGTAGCTGGGGCAGCAAAGGCCACGGTCAGACCGACGCTACAGTGCTGCCACGTGCGTCCCCCAACGCGTCTCCTCACCTGATGGGGCCAAACTCCTGCAGGGCCTCCACGAGATCAGCCTCCACGACGCCGTCGATCAGCCCCCTGATGTGTACCACCGGGGAGGCAGGCGTCTTGTGGGGGTCGTCGTAGTTCTCCTGGCAGGAGAGGAGGGGTTAGCTCTGTACAGTGCCCGCCCAGAGCCACCGACGCCTTTTTATTCCCCCCAAAATTACGCTTATCTGGGGCGCCCCCAAGAAAAACTACCCCAGATAAGGTCTTGGCTGCCGCTCCGAGAATCTCAGCCCACCCTCCACCCATCACCGTGGCCGAGGGTCCCATCCCTTGGTTAAGAGAGGGAGCAGTTTTGAACTCGGTGTGACCGAAGAGCTCCCGGAGCTACTGGGGGACACCGGCGAAGACCCTGCAGGGCCCTGCCTCCCCCCAAACCGTTCCCAGATGCTCTGCAGGCCCCTGGGGTCCAGCCCTGCCCCTCAAGAGACATTCCCCCTCTCCCTGATGGTGCTGAGCACTCCATGGCCTGACTAAGCCAGGGCTGAGCCTGTGCGCCCCCCAGCCCTGACCTGAGCCCCCCCAAGTCCTTGGCCTACCCTGTGTAGCCCCTCCCCAGCCACTGGCCCCCCCAATAATCCTCTCACCCCCTCCTACCCCCCAGGCAGTTCCTGACCTCCTAAATACCCCACAAACCCCCAGTCAGTCCCTGATCTCCTCAATACACCCCACACCCCCTCCTGCCCCCCCAGGCAGTCCCTGATCCCCCAAGCACCGCCCAAATCCCCTCCCGTCACCCCCGCCTTACCCCGCTCCGCACTTCCAACCCTCCTTAGGCCCACTCTGGCCTCGTTTTAGCCCCCCCCCCCTCGTCAGGCCCCGGCCGACTCCCCACAAGCCCTAACCCCTCCACCATACTTACCCGCCACCAAGGGGCACGCTTAGCCCCGTTCTGGCTCCCTCCTACCCCCCTCCTACCCCCCAGCCCGCCCCACCGTGCGCCCCCCGCCCCAGACCCCGCCGTGACGCCCCCGGCCGCCCGCCGGCACCGCTCACCGCTCCAGCAGCGCCGGGCCCGCCGCCGCCCCCCCCCGGCCCGCCAGGCCCGTGCGGCGGCGGCTCCGCGTTCTCCGTCTTCTGGCGCTTGGGAGCGCGGCCACCCTCGCCGCCGCCGCCACCCCCGCCGTAGTAGCGGCCCGAGCCGCCCCCGCCGCCCCCGCCCGCCGCCATCTTCCCCATCTCGCCCCCGCGGCCGCTGCCCTCCGCGCTCTGCGGGCCCCGCCACCGCCGCCGCGACATGGCGCCTCACTCCACCGCGCCGCCTCCGCCACGCCCCTATTGGCCCGCCCCCCCGCCACTCAAGGCGGGACTCGCGGCCCATTGGCTCGCGGCGCTGCCCTTACGCCGCCGGCCCCGCCCTCCGCCGCCATTGGACCCGCCGGACCGCCGGCTCTGCGCCCATTCGCCCGCGCTTCTGCCCATCAGCGGCGCTGCCGGCTTCTATTGGTTGCACTCCACGTCCGTCCGCCCGCCCACCGAGCTGGTTGGCTAGAGCGGCTGCCTGTCTGAACGGTGCCCCGCCCTTCTTCATGGCCCTGCACTCAGACTCCACCTTCGTCTACCGCCTCTCCGACTGCTCCCAGAGGGCCATTCGGCAGCGACTCCTCAGACTATTGGTCAAAGGCAACGCCAATCAACCACTCTTCGCTCTGATTGGCTTCTCTCATGTCTCTCGCATCGTCTTCAGCCCGCCAGGGCAGCTCCCCACCCATTGGCTAACCATCTCGCCTATCAAACCACCCGCGCCTGCCGCCCCGCGCCCCGATTGGTCGTCTCCCTCAGCCTTCACTTCGGATTGGCTCGCGCCCGTTGGCGGGGGCACTACCCACCGCGCCCCCTCAGGTCGGCACCCCCGGGACCCCCCCCCCCATGGCCGGGCAGGGTCCCCCTGGGGATCCCCCTCAACGGGGCAGCGACCCCCCACGAACACCCCACAGGGCCGGGCAGGACGCAGCCAGGTTTTACAAATAAGACGTTTTATTGCACAAAAACTGGGAGAAGGCAGAAAAATGAGGGGTCGCGGTCTCCGTGGTGACAAGGGGGGGCCACAAGGGGCCCCCCAGGCCGTGCACTGCTGGCGGGGGCAGCCCCAGTACCCCAGTTCCCACCCCCCTCCCCGGTCCCTGGGTCAGAACGCCTTAACCCCAGCATCCCAGGGCTCCTCCCACCCCAGTGTCCCCCAGTAACTGGGGCACCCTATCCCAATAGCACCCAGTAACCAGAGACACCCCCCCCATGCCAGTACCCCCCAATAATCAGGGACCCCCCCTTCTCCCCAATAACCAGGAACCCACACACCAGTAACCCCTTGTTCCCAGCCCCCGTAGCCCCCAGCATCCCGGGGACCCCCCCAGCATCCCAGGGACCCCCATTCCTGTCCCTCCACTCCCTGGTGGTGACAGGAAAGGGGCCCGAAGCACCCCCCTCCCACCGAAACCCCCTGCCCCCCCGGCCTGTGTGTCCCCCCCAGCCCCCAGAAGAGAACAGGCGATGCCGATAACCCGCCTCTGCAGCCATTTCATGTCACCCCCCTGCTACGGTGTAGGGGGCCCGCTGCCCCCCTGGCGATCACCGTCACCGTTGGGGGTCTCGCCCTTGCTTCCCTGGGCCTTGCCGTTGCCCCCCTGGGCCTTGCCGTCACCCCCCCGGGCAGCCCTGGCGTCGATGGCGGCGTGCTCCCTCTGCACCAGCTCCTCCAGCTCCTTCTGCAGGGACAGGGACGGTGAGCGAGGCAGGCATGCAGCGGGGATGGCGGGGCACGGAAGCCGGGACCCCCCCTAAATCACTGCTTTTTGGGATGGAGGGGAGGTACCTTCCAGCCCAGCAGCTCGGCCAGCGCCAGGCAGCCGGCGTCACACTCCCCCAGCCAGGCCACGTCCCTGCGGGGACAGAGGAACCCATGGGAGGGGGCACAGGTGGGTCCCCAAAACCACCTTGGGGGTCCCCGACCCCCCAGCACTCCACTACGGCGTACGGAGCTGGGGGCCCTGACGACCTGTGTTGCCCTGCGGAAGCCAGGGTCCCAGCCCCCCAGGGATTCCCCCAGTCCCCCCCAAATGCCCCATGGCCCCTCCCAACCTCCCCAAGCCCCCACTGACCCCCACAACCCCACCCCCACCCCCAAGCCCCCCCTGCCTGTAAGCCTTGTCCGAATCAAAGTCCATGCCGCAGCCGAAGCCCATGAGGGACATAAGGGGGTCGCTCTGGGGGGTGAAATAAGGGTGATGGGGTGGGGGGAGCAGCAGCACCTGCCCGCTCAGTGCCCCCCAACCCCCTCTCCCTCCCCCCCCCCCCCCACTTTAGCAGTCCCTCCAAACCCCCTCACCTGCCCCGTCTTCTCCTTGTTGATGAGGAGCCGGGGGGTGTTGGTGGGGACCCTGCGGGGCGGAGAGAGGAGGGGACAGTCACGGGGGGGCAGTGGGGAGCAGGGAGGGCAGTGGGGAGTGGGGGGGGCCGGGGGGGCCCGACCTGCTGACGAGAGAGGCGAAGGGCTGGACCTGCAGCGAGGTGCCCATGATGAGGAGCAGATCGACCTTTTGAAAGTCCTGGGGGGGATGACGGGACACACAGGTGTCACCATGTGGCGACTGTGCCCCCCCCCCAGTCCGGGGGGGGATGCAGGACCCCACGTCATGTCCCCTCAAACCACTCACCGACTGTAGGAGGGTGAAGAAGCGCGATGGCAGGCTCTCCCCAAAAAAAACGATGTCTGGGGGGGGCGGGAGGTGAGTGGAAGGGCTGAAGGGGGGCCCCACACACCCCCCTGGAGCATGGTGGGGGCAGCACGGCCTCCCTGACCCCTCCCCACTCACCAGGCTTCACCACGCTTTGGCACTTCTCGCATTTGGGGACGAGGGATGAGAAAATCCTTTCTGGAAGAGACGGGGGTGGGAGAGCTCAGTGGGAGGGACAGAGGGATGCAGGGTGGGACAGAGGGACGTGGAAAGGGCAGAGGGACACGGGGGGGGGATGGAGGCATGCTGGGGGAGCACAGGCTCCCGTTAGGACCCCATCCCAGTGGATGGGGCCCCCCTGCCCAGCCAAGGGACACGCTGCCCCCACCAGTCGCAGAGGCACCCCAGGGGGGTCCCACACCCCCGTCACATCCTCCCACATCCCCCTCACACCCCCCCACGCCATACCCTTCATCCACTGGAGGCTGTAGGGCTGCCGGCAGGAGGGGCGCAGGCAGTGGGAGGTGAAGAAGGTGCCGTGAGCCTCCACCAGCAGCTCGGGCTCCAGCCCCGCCACCCGCTCCAGTGTGTCGATGTTCTGCCGAGGCACGGGGCAGGGGTGGTGAGGGGGTGCCCCGACCCCTCCCCAGGACACCCCCAAAACCCCTCCTCAGGGCTGGGGGTCCCTACCTGGGTGTAGCAGCGCAGCAGCAGCCCCTTCTCCTGCAGCAGCCGCATGAAGTAGTGACAGACCGTGGGCTGGGGGGACACACAGATAGAGCAGGGGGGTCACTTTGGGGGGATAGCCCCCACAGACTGTTTTTTTGGGGGGGAGGGGGGAAGGGGAAACACAGAGAGGGGAAACTGAGGCTGGGGAGGGACTTACCTTGAATTGCCCTGGATAGAGCTCCCGGGCCAGGGCAAAGAAGGGCTCGGGGTGTTGCTGCAGGATGAGAGGAGGCTCTCAGGGGATGGAGGGAGTCTCCGAACCCCCGGAGGGCCAGGACCCTCCCTGGCAGGGCCAGGATCCCCCTAAAGTGTGGGGGTGGGTATGGGGGTACCTTGAAGAAGCTGATCTCAAAGATGGCCTCAGGGTAAGGCAGGTCATAGCTCTGCAGGTTGGCGTAGAGCCCGGTGCCGGGCGAGCGGAAATCAGGGATCCCGGCAGCTGCGGGGGGGGGCAGGGGGCGGGGGGCGCATCAGGGTCCCCCCGTGGTGCCGTATGTGTGTCCCCCACCCTGTAAGCCCCCACCCCAAACTGTACTCACAGGTGGAGATCCCGGCGCCCACCATGCACACGACGTTCTTACCTGGGGGAGGGCAGAGCAGACAGGGGTCTGAGGGGGGGACACTAACCCCCCTGCACCCCAAATCCCCCCAGTCCCCCTCAAATCTCCCCCCAACCCCCCAACTCCCGCCCAGCCCCCCAGAAATCGCCCCGTACATCTCTCACTCTGCAGGAACCGGCTCACTCCCTCCAGGCTCAGCTCGTCCAGCACCTTCTCTGGCTTCTCCCCGCCCAGCCCCAGCGTCCGGGACAGGAGGCTCCGCAGCAGCTCCACTGCACCGGGGGAGGGGGATCAGCCACCGGCACCCACCCCACCCCCGGGACCGGGACCGGGGCCTCGCCGCCGCTCCCCGCCGGGACCGCCGTGGCCCCGTGCCGCCCCCGCACCTACTTTCAGAGTCACCCGAAGCGCCGGGCTCGGTATCGGAGGCCTACGGGAGACCGGAGGAGGGGGGCGGGGATCAGCCGGTGTTGGCGGGGGTCTCCATCCCCGGGGAGGCCCGACCGGGGCCTGGCCGCCTGCACCGGGCACTCACCGGCGACTCCGCGTCCTGCTCCGCCTCGTCCCCGCGGGCACCGGGAGCTGAGAGAAGAGAAGAGAAGGACGACAGTGTCAGCGATACGCTGGGAGGGGGGAGTCCCGCCGCACCCCCCGGCCCGGCCCCGCCGCCTCCCGTTACCGTCCGGCTCGGCCATGGGCGCCGGCCGCTGCCCAGGCCACGCCTCCCAGCGTGCCCCGCGCCCCGCCACACCTCCCGGCGTGCACCGCGAGTCGGCGCTGATAGGCGGAGAGCGCCGCGCTTCCCGGCGTGCCCCGCGCCGCCCGCCCAACCATTGCAGCCGCACCTCCCGGCGTGCACCGCGGCGCGGCGCTGATAGGCGGAGAGCGCCGCGCTTCCCGGCGTATACTGCGCGCACCGCGACGGAAGCGGCGCGAGGAACTACGGGTCCCGGCAGGCCCCGCGCGGCCGCCATCGCCGGGCCCGGCGGGGATTTCCCGGGACGGCGGCGGCCCCATGGCGGCGCGGGCCTGAGCGCGGCCCAGCCCGGCGGCCCGGCGATGGCGGCCGCGGAGGCGGCGGCGCCGACGCCTCCCGGTGAGGTGAAGCGGCCCGAGGGCGATGAGTGGTGCGACAGCGGCCTGGGCTCGCTGGGTGAGGGGCAGCTGGGACTGCTGCCCGCCAGCCCCGGGCCCGCCAGCCCCGGCACTGAGCGGCCCGGCTCAGGCCCCGGCACGGCGGCTGTAGGCGCCGTCCGCCTGACCGAGGCCCCCGAGGAGGAAGAGGAGGAGGAGGTAGCGGCCGCCGTGGACCCTGCGGCCTGGCTACGGCACGTCCTGGCCTTCCTCACTGAGGACGGTGATACGTAAGTGAGGGGGAGCGGGAACGGACACGGGACCCCCTTCCCTGGGGGTCTCAGGACCCGCACCGCCCGCTGGGGAGATCCTCCTGCGGGGGGGCGGGTGGGATTCCCTAGCCCCGGGGCGGTGGGTGAGAACCCTTGTCCATCCTAATGGCTCCGACAGCAGGTCCCGCCCCCCCGCCGCGGGGTCTCCTTTGCCCGCCTCCCCACGCCCCCCCGCCCCGGGGTCTCCTTTGCCCGCCTCCCACTCCCGGGGGTCTCCTTTGCCTGCCTCCCCCCCCCCTTTCTCGGGGATCTCCTTTGCCCCCCCCAGCACACACGGGACCCTGCTGCACCCTGAGGGGTGCACACACCCCCCCCCCCCCAGTTCTGCTTTTGCCCTGTCTTGCTGGGGGCAGCAGGGCCCCCCTGTAACGCTGCCCCCTGCCCCCCCCAGGGCCTTGCATTTGGCCGTCATCCACGAACACGAGGCCTTCCTGGACTCCATCCTGGCGTACACGGGGGGCACCGAGTACCTGGACCTGCAGAACGACCTGGGGCAGGTGTGGAAAAGGGGGGAGGGGGTTGGGGGGTGCCCCCCAGCCTCTGCGCTGGCCCGGGGGGGCTCCCTGTGCCCCCAGCCCTGAGGGGTCTCTCTCCCTGCAGACGGCGCTGCACATCGCCGTCATCCTGGGCCTGTCCGGCTTCGTGCGGAAGCTGCGGGCGGCGGGCGCGGGGCTGTGCGTTCAGGAGCGCGGGGGGCACACGGCGCTGCACCTCGCCTGCCGCGAGGGACGCCGGAGCTGCGCCCGTCACCTCCTGGGACCCCCTCGAAGCCCCCCGGCGCCTTGCGACGAGGAGGTGCGCGCCCAGCTCGACAGCGTCAACTACGACGGTGCGGCGGGGGGACAGATGGACGGGGACGTGGTGTGGGGTGGGGGTACACGGGAGGGGGATGCAGTGGGGCTGTGGAGCTGTGGCAGGGGGCACAAGCTGTGGGGGAGGGGGGGTGGGGATGCCACGGGGCTGGGAGTCCCCTGCGGGGCCGGGGGTGTCTGCAGCAACATCCCCGCCTCCGCTCCCCTCCCCGGCAGGTTACACCCCCCTCCACGTCGCTGTCCTTCGCAAAGACCTGGAGATGGTGGAGCTGCTGCTGAGCGCTGGTGCTGACCTCAACAAGGCGGTGAGCGCTGCCCCGGTGGCATGGGGGAGGGTCCTGGGGGGTCCCCTGCAGCCCCCTGATCATCCCGTTCCCCCCACCAGGAACCCAGCTGCGGCCGCAGCCCCCTGCACCTGGCGGTGGAGGCGCAGAGCCCTGAGGTGGCTGAGTGCCTCTTGCGCGCCGGCGCCGACCCCGCCGCCCGCATGTATGTGGGGTACACCCCCCTCTACAGCGCCCGCCACCGCCCTGACCCCCGCCTGCCCCAGCTGCTGCGGGATTTCGGGGCGCAGGAGCCCCCTGGGGACTCTGATGACAGCCCTGACGAGGGCGAGAGTGACAACAGTGATGTAAGTGCCCCCTGACCCAGATTGCGTGCCCTCAAACCCCCTTGTCTCCTCCACTGATGGGGGGGGGGCTCGCCTCTCTCCTGGCAGCCCCCTAAAATTGAGGGGGGCTCGCCCTGCTCCCAGCAGCCCCCTGGGGCTCTGCGAGGGATGCTGAGCGCTGGCTGTGTGTCCCCCCAGGAGGAATATGATGACATCATCATCAACAGCGGGCGCTGCATGGACTGACGGGCCCCCCGATGCCCCCCCACCCCTGCATCTCCCCCTATTTATCCGGGGGCTCCCGAGGCCGTTGGCTGGACTTTGGGGGAGCCCCCGCTCCCCCCCACCCCAACCCTGCCACCTCCCCCCGCCTCCCCCCAGTCCCAGTCGTAGCGTAGACGATTTAGATCGGTTGTTGTAAAATAAAGAGGTGTTCGGCCACTGCGTAGCCCACCTGCCACCCCCTTCCTCCTCCTCCTCTTCCTCCTGGTGTCAGCACCAGGCAGGGGCTCCCGGCGCCCACCTGAAGCCCCTGTCCCCCCCCATCCCCAAGGTCCCCATCACCACTGTTGCCCCACCCCGGGACCCTCACTGTGCACCCCCAGCAGCTTCCCAGTCTCCCCAGTTTCTCCTCTGGGTGCTGTGCTGACACGGGCTGCCACGCGGCGCACACGCGTGTGCGAATGAACACAGAGCACGCACCCACGTCCTCCCGGGGGCTGCGGCTCTCGGGATGGGGGGGTGAAGGTGGTGTTTATTGCAGGAGCTCATTAGCACCAGGGACTGGGGGGGGGGAATGCGGGATGGGACACCCGCGCGTCCCCCCCATGGGATGTGTCCGTGTGTCCCCGTCCTTGCAATGTGTATCTTCTGCCTCTGTGTTCCGTCTGGTGTGGGGCTGCCCTCGGGTGTCCCCCTGGCCTTGGGGTACGGTGTGGGGGACACCTCGGGGTCCCCCTGCCTCAGGCCACCTGGCGGCCCCCCCTGGGCTGGTTGGGCCCGATGTAGCGCAGCAGCGGGGCCGGGGGCTGGGTGAGCACGGCCTGGCCGACAAAGGGCTGCAGGGCGGCTGGCACACGGACACTGCCGTCCTGTGGGGGTGCAGGGCAGGGTGAGCCCCCCTGTACCCCCCCAGCACCCTGGGGTGCCCCCCCGCCCCCCTCCCCCAGCACGCACCGGCAGCTGGTTGCACTCCAAGAGAGCGATGAGCATCCGGGAGACAGCGCAGGCAGTGCCGTTCACCTGCAGAGGGGCCAGAGGGGTTTAGTGGGGAGCAGAGGGGTTTGGGGACCCCTGGGGGGGATTAGTGGAGAGTAGAGGGGTTTAGGAGCCCCCTGGGGGGGGTGTTAGTGGGGGCACAGGGTTGCAGGGACCCCCCGGTGCCCACCGTGTGTGCATGCTGCAGTTGTCCGGCCCCATCCGTGTACATGATATTCAGGCGCCGGCTCTGGTAGTCGGTGCAGTTGGAGGCACTGGAGATCTGGGGTGGGGGAGCAACGGGGGTTCATAGGCATTTGGGGACTCCCCCCAGGTCTCCTGATAATGGGGAGCCCCCCACCTTGACCCCAGGGCCCCCCACAATGGGGATTCCCCCCACCAGTTCCCCAGCAAACCCCAGAATGGGTTGACCCCATGCAAGCCCCCTTAACAGGGCAGGATCTGCCCTCAGATGACTGGGGGACCCTGTAATGGGGGGGGCACCCTGTGCAGGCCCCAAATTAGGGGGGTTTGCCCCCCTCCCCAGGGGATTTCCTTCCCCCCCGGTTGCCCTCACCTCCCCATATTTGTCCCGCCCGGGCATCCAGGCTTCGATATCGAACTTGCGGTAAGCAGGGAGCCCCAGCTCCTCCGTGGGCATGTCGAGGACACTGCGGGGAGCGGGGCTGTCAGTGGGGCGGGACGACAGGAAGGGGGACACACACAGAGCAGGGGGACACGGGGATGTCCCCCCCGCCCCGCCCTCACCGGTAGTGCAGGCCCAGCTCGGAGAACATCTCCTTCTGCAGAGCCAGGAACTCATCCAGCAGCGCCTCGCTCTCGGTCCCGCTCTCGGCTGCTGTCACCCCAAACATCTCCACCTGCGGGGACAGAGGACAGGGCTGTGTCCGTCTGTCCATCCCCACCTCCCCTGGATGCCAGCGTCCTTCCACCAGTTCCCCCAGTACCTTGGTGAACTGGTGGACACGGTAGAGCCCCCATGGCTCCCGCCCCGTGTCCGTCTCGGCCCGGTAGCAGGTGCTGGAGCAGACGACCCTGGCCGGAGCAAGGGGGTGAGGATCCCCCAGACACCTGGGTACTCCCTGGGAGGGGTTGGGGGTGTTGTGTTCCCCCCCCCGCCCCAGCAGGGAATGGGTGCTCTGGGGGAGTGGGGGGATCCCATACCTGATGGGCAGGTCCTCCAGCCGCACGGCGTGGTCCATGAAATACCCTGGAGCAGAGGGATGGGCTGGGGGGGCAGCGCGGCTCCTGGAGCCCCCCACAAAGGCACAAACCCCCATTTCCCTGGGTTTCACCCCGTTTTTCCTCACCTGCAATCCCCACCTCGGAGGTGCCGGCCAGGCAGAGGTCCTCGAAGCGGGAGGGGTCGATGTTGTAGACGGGTGAGGGGCTGGCGTTGAGCTGCACGCCGCAGCCCTCCTGCGAGGGGAGGGGGGCACGGGGGTGTCATGGAGGGGGACACTGAGGGTCGTAGGGTGGGGGGATGCGGGGATGGGGATGGCACTCACAAAGACGGCGCCTCGCAGCAGGTCAGGGACCGTCATGGGCAGGAAGCCCTGGGGGAAAAGGGGCATCAGGGGGGCGTGGAGACCCCCCCCCCCGCCCCCAGGACCCCCCAGAACCCCCCCGCATACCTTGGCCAGCAGCTTAGCCAGGGTGAAGCGCACGAGCGCGTGCTCCAGCAGCGCGCCGGCCCCGCACAGGTAGTAGGAGCGGTGCCCCGAGACGTGCGACAGGCGCCTGCATCACGGGGGGACACACACGCACAAACACGCGTGTTGTGGGGGGACACGTGTGATGCCGGCTGTCCCCGCCCCGGCGCCCGTGGGTGCTCACCGCTGGCGGATGATGTCCAGCCCCTCGCCCAGCTCCAGGTGTCCCTTCGGCCTGAAGTCAAACACTGTGTGGACAGAAGTGTGGGGAGCCTTCCTCGCCTCGGGCACCCTCTTCTTCCTCCCCAAAACCTTCCTCACCCCAGGGACCCTCCTCTTCCTCACCCCCAGAACTGCCCTCTACCCCCCATCCCCCCCCACCGCCTACCTCACCCCCAGGACCCTCCTCTTCCTCAGCCCCAGAACTGTCCTCTACCCACCCCCACCGCCTACCTCACTCCAGGGACCCTCTTCTTCCTCCCCATAGACCCTGCCTCACCCCTGGGCACCCTCCCCCTTGCTCCCCCCCCCCCCCCCCCCGCCGAAATCCCCATCACTTCAAGGTACCCTCCTCCTCCCTCCCTCACGTTGAGCCTCTCTCAGCCCCAGGGGACCCTCCTTGCCCCCCCCCCCCCCCCAATCTCTGCAGGGACGCTGAGGTCCAGTTCCCCCCTCCCCTCCCCCGGCGTACCTGGCTTCTCTCCCACCACCTCCAGCAGCTGGGCCTGGCTCTCGTCGCCAACGGGCTGGGGGCAGAGGGGATGTCAGGGGGGGCGGGGGGACGCGGCACCCCCCCCGCCGTGTTGTGCCCCCCGCCCCAGCTCACCGCCTCGGGGTGGGTGCGGTTGGGGAGCTGCAGAGCATCGAGGTAGAAGCGCTCGTCCAGGGCGGCCTCCTCGGCCAGCAGCACCTGCAGCTGCAGCCGGATCTGGCGGCCGCGGGCGCGCAGCGCCGCGTAGGCGGGGAGCTACGGAGACACGGCGCTGGGGGCGCGGGTGGGCACGGCGACCCCCCCCCCGGCACCCTCCACCGGGGTGCGGGGACCCCCTCCCCGTGCCCCCAACGGCCTTACCGCCTCCGCCGTGTTCTTGTCATGGGATGCCTGCGGGGGAGATGCGGGTGAGGGGGGGATGTGGGGGGGACGCGGGGGTCCCAGGGGGTCCTGGGGGACAGACTGGGGGGTCTCACCATCAGTGCCCGCACGCCCTGGGCCACTTGCCCCTTCTCGGCCTCCAAGCGGGCGATGCTGTCCCGCACCTCGCCCAGGCGGGACCAGGTCTGCACCTAGGGAGGGGCCGGGTGGGAGGGGCCGCTGCGGACACGCCCCTTCCCGCCCACAAGCACCGCCCCAACAGGACACAGCCCTCCCGGCCACCCTGCAAGGCCCCGCCCCTTCCTTCAGCCCCGCCTCCATCCGTCTCCACGAGCCTCCAGCCCCGCCCCTTCCCCGACAGCTCCGCCCACACCCTCAAGCCCCCGCCCCCTCCAGCCCCCAGCCCGCCTCTTCCCCCTCGGCCCCGCCCGCACCCCGCCCCGCCCCTTCCGCCCCACCCCCGAGCCCGCCCCCTCCAGACCCCGCCCCCTCAGCCCCGCCCCGCTCACGATCTGGCGGAGGTCGGCCCCCCGCAGCGGCCCCCGCCGCCGCTCCAGCTCCCGCTCGCTCAGCGCCGCCACCTCCAGCTGCGGCCGCGCGCTCAGGCCCTCGCGCACGTGCTCGTACAGGCGGCTCCGCCCCGGCCGGGCCCCGCCACCGCCCCCCACCCCTCGCCACCCCCGCCCCGCCACCCGCCGCGCCGCCGCCAGCGCCCTGGGCGCCGCCATCTTGGACGCCGGCGCGGGGCTGAGGCGCGTCACGTGGCGGAAGGGGCGGGGCGCGGCCGGCGCTCTGGCCACGCCCCCTCCAGAACTACCCCAGGCCCTTTCCCAGCGCTCCCAGAAGCACCCCGTGTCCCCCCGGTGTCCCCAGGTCCCCCTATCCCCACCCCCAGTGCCACCAGAACCCCCGCGTCCCCAGGACCCCCTCCAGACCCCTCCCCCGTGCCCCTGGTACTGTAAAAGCCAGCTAAAAGAACTCTCAGACTCAATTTCGGGAGTTTAGAAGCAGGCATTCTTTTATTACAGCGCCGGGTGCACGGGGCATAACGGGCCTGCACACCCACTGGAGCTCAGATACGACATTTATCCATGACGGGCTCGGGGCGGGGGGCAGTCAGTCCTTTCGCCCCTCAATTGAGTCAGGGGTTGCAATTTCCCCCCACCGGAATTCCTTTCCCCGGTTTCATGATTCGGCACCTTCTGGGCCAAGATGTCCCCTTTTATGGCTGCTGATGGATTTGTGCCCTTCCTCACCTTCACGCCCTTGTAGCAGGATGTTTCCACTGTCAGTCCTTGAAGTTTTACTGCGTCGTGTTCTCTTAGGAGGCCCTTGTCGACGGGGCATTCATTGCTAATACCCTCCTCTCTGGCCCAAGCGTTATTAACTACCTTGTTGAAATTCCTAACTGTGATAATTTCCTAACTACTAATAACCCCTGTGCTATTCCATCTCACCCAAGAATAACAGATATATATAAATAGTTCAGCAACAACTCTGGTACATTGGCCGGACGTAAATTAAGTACATGCCATCCACCACAAAAGGCACAGTGGAACCTTCTATCTTTCAGCTTTTATCCAAGGTATCACCCCCAGGCACCGCTAGCGTCCCCAGGAGCCCCCCCGGTGTCCCCAGGTCCTCCTAGCCCTCCCCAGTGCCCCCAGCTTCCCCCCTCAGTGTCCCCAGGACTCCCCCCTGATCAGTGTCCACAGGCTCCCCCCCAGTGCCCCCAGCTTCCCCCCTCAGTGTCCCCAGGACTCCCCCCAGATCAGAGGCCCCTTCACAGTGTCCGCAGGCTCCCCACCAGTGACCCCAGAGCCTGCCATGTCCCCACCAGGCCCCTTCCCAGTACCTGCAGGCTCCCCACAGTGTCCCCAGGGCCTCTTCCCAAAGTCCTGAGCGCCCAGGTCCTCCCATGTCACCTGCATGCCCCTCCCCAGTGCCCCCAGGCTCACCACCAGTATTCCCAGGCACCCCCAGGCTCTCTTCTAGTGCCCCCAGGTCCTCCCATGTCCCCCCCAGGCCCCTTCCCAGTGCCCGCCAGCGTCCCCCAACACCACTCCGCAGTGCTTCCCGCACAGCAACAGCCTTTAATGGTTGCACTAACGGCACAGACGCTCCCCGCAACGCAGAGGGGCCCGTCCCCGCTCCCTCCCCTCACTTCTTCTTCTGGACGTGGGTGCAGTCGTACTTGCCCCGCACGATGGTGAGCTTCACCCCCGGCAGGTCCTGCGTGCGGCCGCCCTGCACCAGCACGACGTGGTGCTCCTGCAGGCTGTGGCCCTCGCCGGGGATGAAGCACACCACCTCCTTCCCGTTGCTCAGCCGCACCCGCGCACATTTGCGGTTGGCCGAGTTGGGCTTTTTAGGCTTCCGGATCAGGTTCTTGATCACCACCCCCTTGATCTGGGGGCGGCCGAAGGTGGCCCCCAGCTTGGGCGGCGGCGGCTTGGGCCGGCCCTGCCGGTGCATCTGGTTGAGGGTGGCCATACCGCCGGCCTGCTGCGGGCAGAGGGGCACCGGCCACCTCCCGGGCGCGACGGCGGGCGGCAGCGCCCCGGCAGCTGCGGAGGAGGAGGACATAGAGAGGGGTCAGCGGCCGCGGGCAGTGGGAGGGCCCCGGGCAGGGACGGGGGACGAGGCGGGGTACGCACCGCAGCCGCGCAGCGAGGCCGCGGCCCTCAGCAGAGCGCGGAGCGGCATCTTACGGGCTCGCAGCACCGTGACCGGCGGGGGCCTGAGGGAAGGGAAAACAACCGGTTAACACCCCATCCTACGGGCCCGGGGTGGGGGGGCACGACCGCATCATCCCACACCGGAGCCGAACGCAGGAGGCACCACCACGCTCACCTCACGCCGCTGCCATCTTAGCGCGCCGCCGCCCCCTTCCGCCGCCGCTCCCTCCGCGCTGCGCTCTGATTGGACAGCCAGAACGCCAATCTCCCGCCCTTCTCTCTGTGATTGGCCACATACCTCCTTTAGCCGTCCCTGACCGCCACCGCTCCTACGGGTGTGCGGCGGGGTCAAACACTGCTCGCCCGAGGCCCCGCCCTAGGGGGTGGTGCTTGTTGCCGGGGGAACGCGGGCAGGGCGGGTGCCCGGATGTGTCTCGATCGCAACATGGCGGCGGCCGAGTGAGGCGGGGTAGGGGGAGCGGCGGTGTTGGGCTCGTCGTGAGGGGTGAGCAGGGGCCGGAGGGAAGGCTGAAGGGCGGAGGGGGACGTGGAGGAGCCTGAGGAGAAGGGGTGGTTGGAGGGGGCACGGGGGGGGCTCGGGGGAAGGGGGCTTGGTGGGCCTGGGGGGGAGGGGAGGGGGTTGAGAGGAGATGGAGGGGATGAGGGCAGGGAGAGACTGGGGCTGGGGGACTGAGGGAGGAGGTGGGGGGCCCTGAACGGGGGGGTGGGGGGGTTGCTGAGGGGTTGGGCGTTTGGGGGCCCTGGAGGGAAGGTGGTGTGAGGGATCGAGGGTCCTGGGGGAAGGGGGCGGTGGGGGTGCTGTGGGGGAGAGCGTGGGGAGCCCTGGGCCAAGGGATGTGGGGTGCGGGGGCTGAGGGAGCTGGTCGGCGGCGGGGGGGAGTGCCTGGGGAGAAGGGGAGCATGAGAGAGCGTAGAGCTGGGTGTGGGGGGGGTTCCTGAGGAGCCGGGCTGGGAGCTGGGCCAGGGGCATGGGTGAGCTGTGCGGCCTCAGGGGAAGCAGCGAAACTGGGGAGGGGGGTGCGGGGTCTGCCCAAACCCTCCGGGCTGGTGGGGTGAGCGGCAGGAGGCCTCGAGGGGGGCGCAGGCAGGGTGGGTGGGTTGAGCCCAGGCGTGGAGAGGAGCCCTGGAATTTGAGGCGAGGCAGGAGGGGTGCTGGCAGCGGGCGGGGAGGCCAAGGGAAGGGTAGGGATGCGGCTCTGCCTTCCTCCGAACACTCCCTGTCCTAAGAATAGTCAAAATTGCGGGTTACAGGGTGTTGTGGTCTAGGCATCGTGCTGGGCTGTGTGTCACGGAGCCTTACGGAAATTTCTTGCTCTCTTGCAGCATCTTTCACCGCAGGATCCCGGCATGCTTAGCTGAGTTGGAGAAGAGCTTTCCCTTCCTTGCAGGTAGGAAACGGAGACAAAAATCATTTGCCTGGAGAAGCCCTTTCTCCCCGGGGCTTTCATCACCGCGCGTTGCTCTTCAGAAGTCCTTATTCTGCATGTATGCTTTGCGATCCGGTACCAGAGAAGGGTCTTTCTGTGTTGGAGCGTGTTTGATGCTCTTTCCCAAGCTCGGGAGGGAGGAGAATCAGGAGGAACACGCTCACCGTTGCTATTAGGATCTCACAGAAAAGCTGTCGGATCTGTGCTCGGCTCTCTGGGTTGTGGAGATCGGGTCAGCCCTCTCCCCTCGTGCTTGCTAACGCACTGGGTGCAGCTGGGCAGGAGGGGGTTGCAGGAAGCACAGAAAAACATCCAAGAATTGTTTTTTCTGCCGTCTTTTATCTGCATTCTCAGTTCTGCGTGGTTTTGTACACACAGCAGTGTTCACAGGGCGCTTCTCTCGCTGGCAGCCGGGTGAGTTAACGGTCAGTTGAGCTGCAGAGCCCCGGGGTAGATTTTTCCAGCGTCTCGTGTGACTTTGGGCCGGGCGTTCAGAGGCAGCTGGGTGCTGTCATGCAGGAGCCAACATCCCTTGGGGCTGCTGTGGCTCCTCTGTTTTGCACCGAACACCTCAAAAATGAGGTTTTGCTCTGGTTTTGGCACATCAGGAGCAGGGCAAGAATAGAAATCGGAGACTCCGAACTCCTCTGCGGTGCTCCCGTGGCTGTAAACACGGGGCAGCAGCGCTGCGCCGGTCCCTACGCCAGCCACAACTCTGCCAGAGCTGGTGCCAGCCGCGCCTGGGCGAGTTGTTAGTGGGGACGGAGGATCGGCAGGCGGGAGCGCAGGCAGCCTGTGCCCGGTGCGGGTACGGTTCTTGGGCCCTGACATAATTTATTTGTGTAACTCCCTTCCCTGTGCCCGCGCGTTCACTCGGCTGAACGTATCCGCAGCTGGAGATAAGCGCCCTGCGCTTCATCTTCTACGTGTTCCTGTCACTGGTGGTGCTCTGCTTGTCAAAGGGAAACGAGAACAAAACAAGAAAAGTTTTGAGATCAGTTTTTAGTTGCGTTTTCCCTGTAATTTACAGAGTTTTAGAACAATTAACTGGGTGGGCTGCAGGGCCGCGGAGGGACTCTGACAACGCCCTGCGCAGTAGGCTTGTAAATAACTGCAAATTGGATTTATTGAGAATACCCAGCTGTGGTGTGCGGCGGTGGGGAAGATGCAACCGACCTTAGGAGGGCTGTGAGAGAAAGAAAGAAAAAAAAAAGCTTTTAAATAAAGCCCTGAAGTTTGAACAGTGGCCAAAGAATTAGCTGCTGGCTGCCAGTACAAACATGAACTAATCCTGGCAGCCTTTTAAGGCAAGTATCTTTAGTTCTGGTTAAGAAATAAACCTGTTAGATGCATGGATTGTCTCCGGTGCAGGTTGAGGGAGGTTTTCTGGGAGCTGCGGATAAATGCCACGTAGGAATAGGACTGTGGAACGTGGTAGCCAGCGAGGGTGTAACATGAGGCTACATGAATCTGAGGCCGGTGTCGCACCGAGTCGTCTTCCAGCCTCTCTAACCGCCTTCAGAAAGATCCCTTGGAAACCTCCTGGCTCTGCTGAGGAGTTACCACCCTGCAATTCCCAGATAAAGGTAATTAATTGGAACGTTTTTGGGCGTTGAAGTAGTGGCAGAAGCTTCCTGGGAAGATGCCGATGGGATAACAACGGCTTAGGTTATGTTTCATCTCCGCCAAGTGGAAACTACTCTCTTCCCCGTCCCATGTTGTTCCGAGTTCCCAGATGTTTTCCAGATACCAGTTATCTTTATTTGCATGTGTGGAGGTGACATTTATTTTACCAACGCTTATCAAATCTGCCAGAAGGAAGCAGTCTCTATAAAAATAAAAAAAAATCACAGGGTTTTGCTCCGAACCATTCAACGCCCTTTGTCACCGCGTTGGTGACTCGTGAAGTGACGTGTGGGCTCTGCGAGCCGTGGGTTTGCGCATCCGTCTCCGCTTAGAAGGTGGAGATTTCGTTGCTGACGTCTCGCTAATTGCCGTCCACCCCACGGGGGACGAGCAGAGCAAATTGGCGCAGCTGAAACCTGGACGCCGCAGGCTCGGGACCTGTCGGAGCAGCAAGGACGGGAAAGCAGTGCCAGAGGAGATCGGCTCTGGAAGGGGCGAGGTTTGGGATGGAGCAGCTCCGGAGCACGTTTGTGGAACGTCCCTGCGATGCGCTTTTCGCCTTGCAGGCTCGGATCCTCCGCGCTTGACTTTTCCGATGAATAATTTAGGAATTTGTGGGTGTTTGGCAGAGAGGGTGGGAGGGGAGGATGCGTAATTTTACATCACCGCTGGTGGTTACAGCTTACGTAGAGCCTTCATGGGCGATTTCTCACTGCTGGAGGAGAAACATCCAGGCATCGATGGGACGTTTGCCTGGTGCTGTAGGGGACCGACACGCTGCCACGCTCACGTCCTGGCATGGAGAAGAGCGGCCTTTATCGCACCACGTGCTTTCTCCCCAACTTCAGAGGGATTTCCCAGCCGCGCTGCCAGGTTCAATGTCCTTTTTCCAGCCAAAACAAGTGGAAAATGAGCAGAGCCAACGTGCCTGCGGGTCCTGGCTCCGCGGCGAGCTTTGCCTCCCCGGCGAGATTGATTGCTCTGGGGCCGCATCCTCGGTGCTCAGAGGGAAGGACGCGTCCCCCAGGGTCCCGCCTGGATCAGGGAGGAATCCCAGGAACATTTTCAGGGCTTCCCTGCAGCCTAATTACAGCGCATCTTTTTTTATTTAATAAAAACTGATTTCTCCTGAGCTTATGGGAGGAAGGGAGGAATATTTGCCGTCTGCCTCACGAATGGAGCCGAAGCAGGTTTAGTGTTTTCGTAGGCAGCTTTGTGAGGCGCAGGCACAGCTCACCTTTCCAAACCGGCTTCCTGAAGGATTGGCTGTTTTTGTAGATTTTGATTAATTGGCATAATTGGCAATTGGATAATCTTTTATTAACTCTTCAGCACGTTGCATGCTCTTTCTGCAGCTTTAAACCGAACCCTTCAAAGCTGCTTCTCCTTGAATAAATTATTCGGGGTGCGTGTTTCTCACTCCGTTTTCAGGCACTTGCGTTGCAGGTGGAGGATGTTTCAGTAACGATTATTTTCCCTAATAAAGTTGGATGTAATGAAAGCGTAATTCTTTTGAACTGTGCTCGCGTCGCTCTTCCTTTCCCCGTGTCATGCACTTACACGGTGCAAATAAGCTATAATTTCTGTAAATGATGTAAGGGGCTAATTAAAGGTTTTACTCAACTAATCAGCTTGCAGCTTAATTAGCACCAAATGGTAATCGCTTGCTGAAGCATAGATTGACTTCTCGGCTTTCTGTTACGGGAGCATCCAGCCCGCTCTGGCGGGGCTGTCGGAAGAGGGGCGCCGGGGTGCTCGCTCTTCCATCCCGGCTTCGTTAACCCCAGCGCCACCACGGGTGTTAATGAGCTGTTGCCAAAGACATAACCTCGCGGTTTCGCCTTCCTAACGTGCAGCGTGCTGCGCCTGGGCAGGCAGTGTCAAATCGGGTTGTTGAAATCTCTTGGCCTGACGAAGGGAGGGGGGAGCGTTGGCTGGTGTAGTACCTGCTCTGAGCTTTTATTTTCCTAGGCTGGGCTGCGTGAAGCTGACTCGGCTGCTGGCCCGGGAGCGGTGGCTGCCAGCCCACAGCGCCAGCACAGCCACACGCTGTGCAAATCCGATGGTGTTTTTACTGTCACTAATGCCACGTCGAGGCCTTTCCAGCAACGGGAGAGAGAGCTGAGTGCTGAGCGCTCTCTAAATAGACCTCCAAATCGCCTCATGGCACGGGCATCTCATTGCCCTGCCGTCCCGGAGCCTCCCAGCTTGTCGGGAGCACGTGTAATTAATGCGCCGTGCCGGGGGAAGAGCTGGAGATGGCCGTGTCAGTCCCGGTTCGCATTCTTGGCGTGCCTTACTCCCCTGACCCCGCAGCTTCTGGCTCGGAGGAAACCTTGTGCTGCAAAAAAGAGCTGAGCCCAGCCAGAAATTTGCGCTCCGCGGAGCATATTTGGGTCTGGTGGCGTCAGAGGATTGTGCCAAAAGGTGTTGGTCACCATCTGCGTGCACCGTGACGAAGCACGGCTGTCCCTAGCGAGGACACAGAGGTATGCGAGGGGTCCCGAGCTGTCTCCATCTCGTTAAAGCCAAAGGGGAGGCCCTGGGTTTTGTGCTTGTGATTGTGTGGGGTTGGCTTCTTTTTTTATTTTTTTCCTCCCTGAAACAAATACTTCAGCTGATTAAAATGTTCTTGCCTTACAAACTGCCTCCAAGTGACAACTCCTCTTTCTTTCGAGGGCAGGCTCCTGCAGAATAGCTGCTGCAGCAGGAGGTGGATTTAACAAGCGCTGGGGTAGGGCTCCCGCGCTCCTGGACCCCCGTCCGATCACCTCCCCCCATCTCCCACAGCTTCCTAATGGTCTGTTGCTAACGAAGAGCAGCGTGCTAATGTGGTGACCCGGCTTTGGTGGCCTGCTGGCACCGTAAGAGGCAGCAGCAAGGCTGCGGCGCCTTAACCCCACCGAGAAATCCCCCCTTTTCTGGTGCCTTCTCCACCGGGAATATCCACGGTGTCGGATCGGTGGAGGAACAGCGCGGGCGGAGGTGGGGATGCCGGCAGTGTAGGGGTGAGGGCCAGGCTGACGCTGGGGGAGCCTGGGGCCGGCTGCAGAGCACCCCTGCTTCACCTCCCGCTCCGTGCGTGTGATTTAATGAGCTCCCTCATCGTCAGGTGCGAGGGATGTGGCAGATTTAGGAGCCTGGCATATTTGGGCTGGTGGTCCCCGCTCGGCATGTGAGGGCTCCGACTCCAGCAGAGCTGTCGAGGGTTCCTGCAGGGACCCCGCTGCCCTCGGGGTAGAGAGGAGGAGGTTGCCCACCCCATGTCGTTCTGGCTCGATAAGGATTTTTTTTAAGCCCAAACCATTTTTAGAAGTACAATCCGCTGCCAGGTTGCATTAAAATCATCATTACAAGTAATTCCCCTTCGAGGCTGCTGGGACAGTGAGACTGGTTGCGCATAAATGGAAGGGACTTTGGCTTCCTTGGTGCTTGTTTATCATCTGAAGCTTTCCGTTGCCTATCGACCCGCTCCCAGGTTAGGCGACGTCCCCGCAGAGCTCCTTCCCGATGCGGATTGCCCATCTGCTGCTGCTGCTGGGGTTATCTGGTTTCGGTAAATAATATTAGAATGAAAACAGCGTGGTCTCAGCAACCTCCCTCTCACACAGCCTCTCCTCCGGTGGCCTCAAGCGTGTGCCGTCCCCTCGGCAGGACTTCAGTGGGGGGACGGACAGACCCTACCCCGCGTTTCGGGGTGCCGGCATGGCCGTGGCGTACACAGCCGACCAAGGGCTCCCACCCCCCACAAAGGAGCCGCGAGGGGTAAATCCGGTGGCTCCGAGCCTGCCGAAGCCTAACTGGGTTTTGTCAGAAGCCCAGGGTTGAGCCTGTACTCACTTTTCTTGTTTCTTTTTTTCTTTTTATCCATTGCTGAAGATTAAACATCTGAATTAAATAAATGGGGGAACCTTGGATGATTTTGTTCACTTCCCTGGTGGCTTAACACCTTGTTAAGCTGTTGGAATAAAGATACGGGCTACAGACCCGAGTTCCTCTCCTCCACCCTTGACCAAAGGGATCTTCTGCGTGCGGAGAAACCTGTTTGTCCTGGCCAGGATAAGTGGGAGGAGAAGATGACAGATATAAACTGGGAGACTCTTTTCTTCTTTTTTAAATCAGTTTGGACCTTCCTCTTGAAATCACACTCGAGGGTTTGGTTAACCCCGCTGCAAGTGGGGGAGTCACAGGTGGAATAGCTGCTCGGCTGGGTCGGCAGTTATTCCTGATCCCTTGTCCCAAAACAGTTCACCTTTCCGAGGTTTTCCACACCAGTTGTTAAATTGTGCCCATTTCCAGAACAGATATCCCCAAAACAGCGTGCGATTTGCATTTCTTGTGCTGAAATGACATCCTTTTAATTGAAAGCACCTGCTTTCTGTGCTTAGTAGGATGGAGTTTCCTTAGTTTTGGATCTTTTGGGCTGGATTTTGCTCGAGGACTGTTGCTGTTGTTTGATTGTGCTTCCACCTGATGCTGCTTTGCTGGGAAAGCAGCCGTGTGCAGACCCGGTCCTTGGGGCCGAGCTGCCAGAGCTCTTTGCGAATTAAAACCAACGTGCGTACCCAAGCGCAGATTTAGATCTTGGCTCGAGGCCCTTGTCTGTGCTCCTGGCTGGCGTAGGTGTAGGTCTGCAGCATTTCACGGAAGGATTTTGGGTCAGGACAGCAGCTCACAACTCCTGGAAGAGCCTGGGCTCGAGCGTTTCCAGTCCTCCCACCCCTCCGGCACATCGAGCTGGAGATGCTCTGGGTCCGTAGAGTCATTAAGGTTGGAAAAGACCTCTTGGATCATCAAGTCCAACCATCAACCCCACAGCCCCAGGCCTCCTAAACCATGTCCCCAGGTGCCATGTCTACATGTTCTTTGAACACCTGCAGGGATGGGGACTCCCCCGCCTCTCTGGGCAGCCTGTGCCAATGCCTGACCACTCTGTCAGTAAGGAAATTTTTCCTGATACCCTATCCAAACCTCCCCAGACACAGCTTGAGGCTGTTTCCTCTCATCACTACTTACTTGGGAGACCAACCCCCCCCCTCACTCCAGCCCCTCTCAGGCAGCTGCAGAGAGTGAGAAGGGCTCCCCTCAGCCTCCCCTTCTCCAGGCTAAACCCCCCCAGCCCCCTCAGCCGCCCCCCAGCACACTTGTGCTCCAGACCCTGCCCCAGCCCCGCTGCCCTTCTCTGGACACGCTCCAGCCCCTCAAGGCCCTTCTTGTCCCGAGGGGCCCAAACCTGAGCCCAGCATTCGAGGTGGGGCCTCACCAGGACCGAGCACAGGGGCCCATCCCTGCCCGGCTCCGGCTGGCCGCACCAGTGCTGACACAAGCCCGGGGGCTGGTGGCCTCCTTGGCCACCTGGGCACTGCTGGCTCATGCTCAGTCCACGTATGGACTTTAGGTCTGGGCTAAAACTTGAGCGTGTGAAGGCTGCTCAGGTAGCTCCCACGGGCCTTACGCCTCCGCTGCCTCCCGGGGGTTTCAGCACATCATCTCATCTCAGAAGCAAGCTCTGCGCATCCCTCCCGGCTGGCTCCCTGTTTAATTTCTGCACTAATTACTTTCTGGTGCCCCGGGGTGCAGTCCTCTTGCCCTTCCCACGGCAGTCAGGCACTGGAGTGCTTCCGCTTGGGGATTAAATGAGCGAAGACTTTCCAAGCATCCGCCAGCTTGGAGAGAAACCTCATCATGGCGGGGAAAGCGGAGGTTAGGAACGGAGTGAGTTTCGTGTGCTATCCCACATCGAAGGGTCGCCTGGCAAAGCAGAGAAGAGCCAGAAGATCAGTTTGGGTCCAGAGCCGATTCTGGAAAGTGATTTCCCAAAGCGCCCCAAGATTTCATCTCCCGTGTGTCCGTGCGTGCAGCTAGTTCTGCTTCAAAGGGAGAAATTTGGTCCACGACGCTTCTGCCTGCGTCTCTGGAAACCGAGATAACCGTAATGGGAGCTTGTGCTTCAAGGCACAAATTGTGTCTGTGGGGAGGACCGGCCCGTTTCTGGTGCAGTACTGTGCCTTGGTGTTTTATGGGAGAGTTTCTGGGTGCTGGGTGGCTTTGTCTGAGGGCGGGGAGGATTGCACCGGTCCCACGAAACTTTAGGGAATAAGGTAAAATTCGGCATTAGCTGAATCAAAGTTGGTGGACTTGACTTTTGGCCAGAGCTCTTGGGGGGTACACCAAAGAACAGGTGTAGCCTGTTGCTGTTTTGTACAAAACATCCCAATAGTTTTGGAAAAATCCCATCGCCTTTATCGTTTCTTCCTCTCACGCTGTTTCTTTCGAGTGCGGTAGCTGGTTGCATGAAGGAGGCGAATCCTTTTCCGAAGCTTGCCGTTGGCTGTTCTCTAGCACCTCTTCTCTGAAGACCTCGGAGCGCTTCATAATCATCTTCCGCTCGGAGAAGCCGGTATTATCCTGCTCTATTGAAGGGGAAACCGAAGTGCCCAGAGGTGACTCGCTCCTTGTTGCAGAGCGGCTCAGGAGAAGAGCCGGGAACAGACTCCCAGAAACCTGCCTTTTGGCGTTAAAGCAGGAAAAGGACTCGAGTCGTGGCAGGGTGATGACTCCGGAGCGGATGGAAAAAGGCAAAAACTGAAATTAGTTTCTCACTGGAAGCCTAAGCTTTCCGCCACGAAGAAAATGCCTCGCTAGGCTGGCTTTTGTGCGTGCTGGTAACTGTTTCGGCCCCGGCGTTGCTTTGCCGCTGCTCTGTGGTGCATCAGATGGAAATGGTGAGGCTTCAGGTTTGCGCAGCCCTGAGACAGTATTTTGATTTTCTGGGATTGCCAAAGCGATGACTCTCTTGCAGCAGTTCACAGCAAAATCCTGCGGTATCGAGGCATTTGTACCGGTATAAGTGGGGAGATTTATCCAGAGGCGAAATAACCTGCTGAAAGCTCCCCTCTGTTTTCTAGCAGGTAGTTCCCCGATTTCGGATCGCGAGGTGACTGTGCAAAGAGCCGTGCCTGCACAGACGAGCGCTGCAGCCATCCCCAATTTCAGCCAGCGGCGTTGCCGGCCACCTCGCAGAGTCAAATAGTCGCTTGCTGTCGCGAGCTCTGCTGAATCCAAACTGGTTATTTATTCCTTAGAAACAACGCCAAGAAAACAACCTCCTGCAACGGTTTCCCTGCCCCTTTGTGGCGGGCGATGGGATGAAGGTTTAACCTCTCTCCGCCTGGTCTGCGGGTGGCTTCGGAGGGAGCTCGGCAGGCACTTGCCTTCCCTCCCCGCAAGCCCCGGCTTGTCGAGGTCCGCAGGCTCCTGCACCTGAAACTTCTGCGCAAGCATTTTCCCCGCGCTCGGGGCGGGAGCGGCGATGTCTCATCGTGGGATGCCGCTGAACTCCATGGTGGGGGTCACGTAGCTGCGGCCCCGCTCGGCGCCACCCACTCGGTGGTCCAGCACCTGGACCTCTAATGCGTCGGGCTCGCTTTTTTGCCTGCGCCTCCCCGTACGGTCAGAGCCACCTTGCTGCACGCAGTGCCAGGGCGGTGGGACGGCGGTGGGGTGTGCTGCCCGTCAGGACGGAGGAGACGTGGCTCCTCGCGAAAGGCTCCTCTTTGGCAGCAAACGCCTCGCCAGGGCCGCAGGTAAAACATCCGGGGCCGCTCTGTGCCGCGCGGGCTGAGCTCGAGCCCCGCTGGGGTTGCAGGGACGAGCGCCGGCGGCTGAGCAGAGCTTTGATGTACCGGTGCCCTGTGCCGCCGCGTCCTGCAGGCCGGAAGTTTTGCTTTGGGACTACAACATTAAAGAAAATTAAACCCCTTTGATGGAGCTTTTGAGGCTGTGTTTGGGGAGGTGCATTGCCTCTGTAACCAGGAGGATCCTTGCAGGGGTTACGAGGTACTTCAGATGCTTTGAATTCCAGGATTCCTCTTCTGCTTTGCCTGCCTGTGGATATCGGGTTCGTTTAAGCGGTAATCCGCCGTGTAATCCATCCCAGGTACCGCACCATCGCCCCGCCGTGCTCTCCGGCAGCCTCAACCAGGTCCCTGTTTTTGGCCGCTCGTCTTCCTCGAGCGGCCCAGCGCAGGGCTGGAAGGCTGACACCTCTCCTCCTCTTTGAAGGTTGCCGCTCCCGGCGCGGGACGGTTCCCTCCTCGCTTGTGCAAAGCCAGCCGGGCCAGTTCAACCCGCCCTCGCCGGCAGGTTAAACAAACGCGAGCAAAGCCTTGCGCTTCCACCGTCTCGGTGAGGCAGACGGCGACGTCCTCGGCTGGAAGAGGACGCCCGCCCCTGCCGCTTCGCTTCAGGTTTGTCCTTCGAGACCTTCCATCCTCAGAGAATGTGATACCATCGAGGAAATCCCGGGTTTCCAGCTGAGCTGCCAGTGGCGCTTATTTATCAGCAGGTACAAAACCCCCTTGGTGCAGTCCTGGCTACACAAATATCAAGCTGTCGATCGGGGTTTTTAAAGCGAAATGTAAGAACAAAGGCTGGAGCAAAGTCAGCTTGAAGCCCTGCGAGACGTTTATTGCCAAATAAAAGGCAGTAGCGGGGCTGAGTTGGTGCCGCACAGGCTGTGGGGAGGATGAAGCCTCTGTAATAGCTGACATATCACTTTTTTCCACTGGTATTTTGGAACTTTGTTGTGCGAGGGAAGCCTGCTTTGGGTTCTGGTAGGGTCGAGTTGCAAGTGGAGTTAGTTTTGGAGATAAGCTTTTGTTCTGGGGCGCTGCCGGGATGTGCTCACACAGTGGGAAGGGACTAAGGGGGTGGTACCGAGCAGGCGAGCGTGCTGCACGTTCAGGAAACATGAGGGTCGTCTGCAAGGCGAGGATTAGGAAGACGTGCGCCTTCGCTAATTTTGTTCAAATTCTGAAAGATTTGGGGGCTAGAACTATTTCTTTGATGTGCTTTTATCTTTCTATGAATTAATTAGCGTGTTTCACAAGGCTCTAAAATTGATGCTGGGGGCTCTTTGTGCTCTTGGCAGCTGAAGAGAGCAGCTGGTAAATTTTTGTAGTCGCAGCAGCTTTTGAAGACGTGGAATTGGAGGTTTTTAAGCCACTGCTTGTTCGTACTGACACAAGAGAAATAACTTCCCAGAAGGACAAATGGGTTTTGCCTCTTGCGTTAACAGAGACATCGTGGCTCAAGTTCTTCCCAGTTCTCCGCTGCTGTTTTTCTCCTTCCCAAACAGACAAAACAAGGAACCCGTGAATGCTAAAATACAATCTCGAGCTCCTGGGAGCTTGGGATGAATTCGGTGCTTTTTACCAAGCTGGGTAACATCTTAAATCGCTGCAGCTGCAGCTCTCTCTTAAGGTTTGAAGCAAACTGCTCTCTGCCTCCGAGCACGCGCGCAGCTCCCGCATCCCGAAAGGCTCCGGCACTGACGGACCCAGGCTCACAAATCTGCCCAGCGCAGGCGTCTGCCCGTGGAGCTGCCCTTCGAGACCCTCGGAGCGATGTGGCGGCAGTGGGATCCTCCGTCCTGGTGACACCAGGAGCACCCTGCTTGGGCTGCACCGAAACGCGCTCCTTCACCACCTCCCCCAGACACCCGTGGCATGCCAGTCTCTTCCCCGGCCGAGCAGCGAGAGGTTGTAACTTGTGAAATTGGAGAGAGGGGAAAAAAAAAAAGAAGTGGTGGGAGAGGTTAGTTTTCATCTGATGGTCTTTTCTTTTTCTAACCCCGGACACCACAGCCTTCTGATGTTATTCTAGGAAAGCTTCCAAGCGCCAATTAACAGTCCGATGGCGGTGCCGAAGATATTTTGATCCGTGAATATTCTGAAAGAGAATAAAAATGAGGAAAATTAGCGCAAATGGGAAGTGAGCAATCTCATCGTATACCATGATAGATGATTAATATTCCTGACTGTGGTGTTTTTTTACCCGCCCCCCACTTGTAAAAGGCATTTGAATGAAAATAAGACCTTCTCAGCTGCGAGACATCACCGGGCTCCGTCGGATGGAGTTGGCAGAGGCGCAGCCGTGGTGGCTCGGCTCTTCACCCGCAGGTGCCGGCTGCTCTCCTCTGTCTCGCCCTCGCTGCCCGGTTTGTGCCCGGACCGTGCGCGGCGGAGGCTCACAGCTGCGCCGGTGTTCGGCACGGCAGGCTGCCGCCGATTCGCCGCGCCAGGCGAGCCTCCCAAGTTTGTCTGCGAGATTCGCCGGCTTGTCGGGCCGATCTGAGGGTGCTTCCTTTGAGCAAACACTGAAGGGAAGAAAAGAGAAGAGCGAAATACACACACTGACATCAAAGTCTTGCTTTTCCGTGCCGGAGAGGGCTCAGACACCGTTCCTCCTTGCAGCGAGCGAGGTGGGGTGTGCGCACCACCTCATGGGACCTGCCAATTAGTGCTGCTTTCGTTTGGGGAACGGCATCATCCTCGTTCAGCCGGAGGACTGAGGAAGAGGCAGTGGCTTGAGGCAGCAGAGTTGTGAGCCTCACCCTTAGGTGAGGCTCCGGTGCCCGGGTGAGGAGCTCCTCGGCTCACCCTCATGCAGAGGGTCCAGATTGCACCTAGCATCCCCTGGCCAGGCTTCGGGGGTCATGTATCTTAACGAGGGGTCTTAAACCCAGCAAAACCCGTGGGGCCGGGGCTGTCAGGCCTGCCGTCCTGGCCCTGAGGGATTTGGTTACTGCACTGCCAGCGTGTGCGGGGGTCCCCGCTGAAGGGCCCACTTCACCGGCATGCTCTCTACCCGCACCCCGGGGCGCAGATGCACTTTTAGGGATTCTTGGGAAAGCTGGATGAAAGCGCTGTGGGGACGTGCAGAGGGCGGGAGGCACGTTGGAAGCGTGGCGTGGCAAAGGGCTGCTGCCCTGGCCGTGGAAATACCCGGGCGAGCCGGGCTGGGAGGGCCGGTTCTTCCTGCCGGGATAGCCAGCGGGTTTTCTGCTGGCTCTCCCCTGCCCTTTCCCTCTCCTTCCTTCCCCGTCTCTTGATCCTCAGCCACCCAGAGGGGCACTTGACTGGCTGCTTTGTTTCAAATGTTGCTGCCTCATTGGTTCCTGGCTCAAATCTCCTCTATTCCTGCTCCGTTTCTCCGCAAGCTTCATCTTTAACCCCTCCGAGGCTCACAGCGGCCGTGCTGCCGTCTCCTCTCCCGGCTGTCCCTCCCTCTGCGCTCTCCCGACGGATTACCGGCCTCACAGCGTGGGCGAGAGTTCAACGGCAGCGGCATTCCCAGCCTCGGAAAATGGTAATAACGCCTGTTAAATCGCGGGACCGTAGCACCGGCGTTGGTCACGGCGTTGGGTGCGCGGAGACGGTGGGAAGCTGTTATTTTGGTTGCTGACTTTGGAGCGGGACTCACTGCTGCGGGAAGCGAGCAGGACTGGCTTCGCTCGGTGAGCGGCTTCGCCTCCCCGGACCCCCTTTGGGGTATGCCGAGGTTAACCGCAGTGCTGTCCCCTGGCGAGATCTGTCCCTGGCATCCGACCACCGGAGGATGAAGGAGAGGAAAGTCCGGCTGTCCCGGTGCGAGCCTGGAGCCCAGCGGCAGGAGTGTCTGCCTGCGAAACCGGTTCTGAAGCGCGATAAGAACAGGTTGGGAAGTGCACGAAGCTGGGAGAGTCAGCACGGCGGCGGGGAGGGGGAGAAAACGCCAGTGGGGAGAGCTGTGTGCCAGGCCCACCGCGTTGGCCGGGTCCCCTGAAGGCAGCGATTGTGCCCCCCACAGGGCCAAGAGAGGCCGTCAGGGTCCGGGAACCAGGTGGGGGGTCCAGGAGTGCGGACCCCCGGCCAGCTTGGGGAGCTGACAGCGGATCGCCCCAATCCGTAGGTCTCCCCACATCCCGTCCCACTCTAGCCCCGGTGAGGACGGGGATGCCGCGGCCCCGGTCCTGTGCTTGTCCACCCATCGCTCGCCGGTGCTGGGGGAGGCGCTTTGGAGTTTGCAGCGTCAGGAGCCGGGAGCGCTGCCGCCGGCCGGGAGTGTTGAGCCGGAGCTGCCAGCCTCCCGCGCAAGCTGCGGAACCCCCAGCCCCTTTTCCCCTGCCAGGGGCCACCCCTGCACAGTTTTGGGGGAGTTCCTCGGTCCCTGTGCCCCTCTCAGGGTGACGGCTTGGGGCAGTCTTCTCTCCCTCCTCCCCCTCTGGCTTGCAGGAAGCAGGAGGATGGTGAAGGTAATTCAGAGTCTGGCTGATTTTTGTTCGTTTTTTTTAAACGAGTTTTAACCGGGGTGTTTTGGGAGGGGGGAGCACCGAGGGGGGACTCTTGGAGGAGGTTTATTTCCCTTCCGAGCCCGAGTGGTGTTGGGCAGCTGTCGGAAACGCACAGAGCAACAGGGGATCTCTCCATCTTGCCAGCTGAAGCAGGTCTGTTGTTCGTTAGCGGCGCTGCGAGGTGAGGCCGGTGTTTCGGGGGGGAACGGAGTTATTTCTGGCAAGGAGGAGGGGAGGGACTCTCATTTTCCCTGTGCGGAGGTGGGGAAGCCCGTTTGCCTGAGAAGGAAAAGGGGAAAAATTGAAACCCAGCAAGAAGGGGAAAGCTAAACCCCACATCGGTGCCACATGCAGGATTTGGACTTTAGAAACTGAATATCCCTTTGGCACGGGCTTCCTGCTCAGCCGCAGCTGGCGTGCGTGGACGGGCTGGTCGCTGGCTAATGCTTCCCAGCTGGTGGCAAGCAAAAGGTTGTTCTCGCCTGGAAGCAAGTGGTGGTAGATAATGTCACCCGGAGCCAGCTGCCTGCTGTCATGGTGTGAACGAGGCTTTGGGGGCTTGTGAGACCCCCTAAAAACCCTCATGTCTGAGCCTGGCCGGGCTTGAGGAGGAGACCTGAATACTGGAGCTGGTTGTGAATCGGTGCGGTGGGGGACGGTGCTGGCACCTGGGGGTCCCGCCTTGCTCTCGGGGGTCCCGTGGATTCTGGAGCCCTGCCTGTGTGGGTTTTTCTTCTCAAGCACCATGTAATTTGACCAACTTCTGAGCACCCTCAACTAAATCTGTGCCTCGAAATCCAACCTTTGCCAGCATCAGGGAGAAAGTCTCTTTGCAGAGCCTGGTGTTGAGAGAGCAGCTCCGGGATGGGAACGTGGGGCAGCTGCAGGACAAACAGCCCCTTTCTGCCGCTCCGGGGAGCAGCGGCAGCCGCACCAGATGTTTATTTTGCTGGGCCTGGTGTGTTTGAAGAGGAGGCGAGCGTGTGAGCCACGTACTGTTGCACCAGATTTATTCTCAAGCACAGGGACAAACGGGACGCTGCTTCTGGATCCTGCTGGGGATCTGTTAAATCTGGTTGCCATTTGTCTGCACTAATGGCAGGACGCTCTCCTGCCAACGAACATTCAAATCCATCAGTTTTAGATGTTGTGCAAAGGAACAAATTGCCTGCCTCCACCTTTGTCATCTTCCCCTACCCCACACCCGCGCCCCCCCCCCCCCCCCGCCTTTATTTTTCATTTGAAAGCTGCTAGCAAACTCCCCGCCAGCAATAACGTAGGTTTCAGGGTATTTGTCAGCAATGGAGAATATTCTGCCCTGTTTTGTTTACTCAGGGCTGCTACAAGTGTTAGTTAATGGCTGACTAATTAAACAGAGCGGAGATAAAGGGAATCTGACCTGGGCTAGGACAAGGCTGAGGAATGTGCATAGCTCGGGTGAGGCAGTATAGCAGAGAGAGAGGGGGGAATGTGGGGGCGATGTTAACCCGCTCTTAACCCCTTCGTCCTCCTGCAGAGAGCCCCGTCCCGCCATCCAGGGCTCCTCCAGGCTCAGCTCTGCCCCCCTGCCCCTTTGTGCTGCCTGTTTTCCCCCTGCCAGCCTCAAAAGGACTTTTTTTTTTTTGTGAAGCCAAGGTAGATTTGGAGGCTGATTAGCTTAACTAGCAGTGTCCCGAGGCGCTCGGGTGCTCCAACCTCCCGTGTGCGGGTTGATGTATATCCTCCAGGTACATTTTCCTTAGACTTCCCTGCAGTTAAACGCAAAGCGGGCAGTTTTTAAACATCCCACTCAAAGTTCAGCGGTTATCTCCCAAAACCAGGAGACCCTTTGCCATCCAGAAACGGGACTTCTGTCCACACAGCCGTTCTCCACAAAGGCTCTTGCGTGCAAGGAAGGATCCCGTGCGAAGGAAGCAGCTTCCCAGGGCGGTGTTTGGGAGCGACCGGTGCAGGTGAAAGGAGTGGCCAGCCTTGCTTTTCCTTTTGGGCACGGTCCTGCCACGGGGATGGCGTGAAACGCCTGTTCCTCCCCAGGATGGCGGCTGCCTGCCTGGGCTGCAAGAGAGCCCACCCCGGGGTGACTTTTTAGCCATTGGGGTCTGCAAGGTAAAGTTTTGCTGGCTCAGGAACCCCCATAAACCTACTGGCTGTGTGCTTGTGCCTTCGTTTACTCCTAAATCATGTGTTTGCCCGTGCATGGTGCGGTTCAGGATTCGGCCCAGCCCAAGCTGGCACTCGGTTGTGCTGCAGGCGGCCAGAGAGCGGCTGCGTCAGACCCCCGGGGTGAGCAGGTAAAACGGGGGATCGCAAATATACGGCGTTCCCCACGTTTTTTAAAGGGGCACAAGGACAGAGGTGGAGCTAACCAGGCAGAGAAAAATTTTGCTAATGGATCGGGGATTTATTCAGAAAATCTCAAAGATTGGCAAAGCTGGAGAGGAGGGAGCGCCTTTGCAGACGCCTTGGACGCGGCGGGATGCCGGAGCACCGGAGCTGGGATTTCCTGCGTGGAGAAAGGGATTGTCTTGGTAGCTGTTGAGTTTCGCACCGGGCAGCCTGTCGGAAGCAGATTCAGGAGAGTAAAATGGAAGGAAACGGCCACAATCGCCACCCAAAGCCAGTGAAAGTGGGAAAAATGGATCCACCCCACGGCAGCCTGGGCTCTGCCGCTCTCCCCGTGCCCGCTGCAGGATTTCGGCGTTGTCCCTGCGTGTCCCAGGATCGTCCCCTTCTGTGTGACGGGGATGGCGTGCGTGGTGCTGAGGGCATCACCCGGCTCCCTGAGGGTCTGGCCTCTCCACTCGACCAACTTAAATCCCCTTTCAAGTCCTGTCAGCTTGCTTCTAGCCCAGTCCTGGGCACTGGCCGCCGTGGAACGAGCCGGTGGGGTTAGGCACTAACTAAAGGTCACGCTTGAATTGCATCCCACCGGCTGCAGCATCGCCCCGAAATCCTCCCGGTGAGCTCCTTCTGGGTTTGGGCACCGCAGGATGGCACCGCTCCTTCCGAAACTGGAGCACTGAGGGAGTTAAACCTTAAATAGTGGCCTAAAATGCCAGGCTTTCTCATGTTTGTTTTACTCGGCTGCCTCCACGTCCTGATCCCGCGTGGGAGGGGTGTGCTTCCTCCCAGCCGCCTGCTTTTACTAACAAACAAATAAAAACTGGTTTTTCCTCCGCCAACGGGCTTTTGCCGGGGAGGTGGTGGGGCTGGAGCTGGACGTGGCGGGAGGCTTGTGCCACTGGGGCTTGGTGGGCTCGTCCCCACAGTGGCTTTCCCCCATCGCCGGTGCTGTGTCCCCGGAAAGGGGATTTTTTGGGGTGCTTTTCGATGTTTTAAAGCCTGAACTGCTGCTCAAGTGAAAGCACTGACCTGTTCATCGTTACAGGCGGGTTAATTTGCAGCTTCATCCTCTTCTCTCACTGGGGGTCGCACCCGAGGTGAGGAGCATTGGTGTACCGGACACCGGGGTTCCTGCTTGAGCAGGAGCCTGATTAAAGCTTCATCTGACCCCCATTAATTTCAGCACCTCCTGGGCCATGGCTCACCGAGCACCAGCAAATCCCCAGCAGTGGCTGTGAACCGAGCTCTGTCATCCGCCGAGCCCGGAACAAGCCAGTAGTTACGGAGATCAGCTGGATTTGGCAACCCTCGGCGGACTTGGCAGCTCTCGGCGCCGCTGCCAGCAGGCAGGTGCCAGCATTGCCGTCAGTAGCCGGAGCACCGAGGTGGAAACAGCCGGCACCACCGGCCTGTCCAGGCTGCGGCGAGGGCGTTTCGGTGGGGGGATGCTTGCCTCGCTCACCCCTCGGTCTGCATCTGCTGCCCCGACCACCCGGAGCCCACGTGTGCAGGGCTGGACCCAGAGGGTGCTCGGCATGTATTTAATGAGGGAAAAAAACCAGAGTTTAAGGTCATTAAGCTGCTTTAGGAGCATTTTGAGTCGCTAATCTTTCCCCTCGACTCACACTGGTGTTTAACAGGGTCCAATAGCTCCAACCTGTTCCTCTCCGCTCTCATCCCCGTTGGGATATTGGCCGAGCCACGATGCACGAGAGCTGGAGGGCTGGCTCTTGAGCGCGCTCGCTTGAGGCCTGGGCATGGTGGTGTCCATCTAAAGCTTGATTTTTTTTTTTTTTCCCTACCCCAACCCAGAAATTTCTTCCTTTCCCCTCCCACCCCCAGGTCAGGAGGAGCAGGAATGTGCCTGTCAGAGATCACGCCAGCTTCCAGCATCTGCTCCGCTGCAGAAATTATTGAAACAATTAAACAAAAACAACCTGAAATTGTTGATTTAGGGAGTCTTGCCAGCGCTCCGGGCTCCCACTGGGCAGGATCCATCGTGTACCTTTGAGCTTGGAAGGATGCGGGTGTTTGGACGGTGTAAACAAGCCTCTATTGTGCCTGGCTGCGGGTGTTTACACCAGGAAAATCGGCTTCGGGGTCCACCCTGGGGCCAGGCTTCCTCCGCAGCCACGGCCCTTCATCCTGGGAGACTGTGATGCATTCAGGGGTAGTCACAAATACGCCGTAAATGAACAAAACTCCTAAATAAACAAACAGAACTGGCTGCATCAGGTGGCTTTGTCTTCGCAGCCTGCAAAGGGACACCATATAACTTGTCGGGCCAAAACTGGGTTTAAATTTAATGCTGAAAATGTGCTGGCTTCGCTGCTAAGTTTAGCTTCGTCAGCCTTGACTTGTATTTTGGGCTGCTTGACCTGTATTTAAGCGCCTGAGTAAACAGTCTGCTGTTCCCACTCAGGCTGAGCATCTGCATGCTGGCTTTTTTGCAGGTCAGGCTGTTTTTCTTGCCCGTTTATTCAGCTTTTTACTTAAAACGCTGCCTTAAAACCACACGTGGATTTAAGTGGCACTCTTTAGGTAAAAGGCTTGAGGAACAGCGTTAGTCACCAATGTCCAGCGAAATGACCTGTTCTCGGATGCCGCTGGAACGTCTGGGCGTGCATTCGCTACCGAGCTGCTTTCCTCGTCACACCTTGTGGTTTTTAAAAAAAAAAAACAAACCAAACTCCTAGCTTTTAATTGTGGAATGGGGTTATTTGCCTAGTTTTTAAATTTAGGAGCATTACATCAAAGGGAGGAGGGACGCAGCAAAACGTCTGCAAGACCAGGGCTCCCAAAACGTCCCTTCTGGAAGAAAAATAACCCCTGTGCAAATTACGCTGGGGTGGAAGCAAAGCAGAAGGAAGGAGAATTATCCCAGGAGGGAGAAAACTCCCCATCGTCTCACCCCTTCGTGGCTTCAGGACAACGACCGGAGCCGTTGCGGAGAGCAGAGGGACGTCCCTGAGTCGCGTGAGGTGCCGAATCCCCGGCGGCAGCGTCGTCTCGCCTCCGGGACGGGCGAAAGCCCGGCGGTTGCGGTGGCAGGAAGCAGAGTCCAGCCCCAGCTGGGCTTGGAAATGCCTTTGCGGTGAGGACAGGCGTTAGTAAGTAATCCAAGCCTGCGTTGTCCTGTGATTCACGGAGGTGATGGTGCTTCCCGGGGCTGAGCCGGGCCGCGTGGCCCTGCAGAGGGTCCTGCCAGGAGGGAGGAAACTGGCTGCTGCTTTAGTGTCCCACCAAAGGCGCCCTGGGCCCCGCCGATACCTCTCTGAGAGGTGCTGCACGCATCATCGGCTTCCCTTTGATGGAGAACTTTGTAGGGTCAGCCACTGGGGACCGAAACAGGACCTCGATCTGGTAATGGTAGCCAAAGTCGTTCCACGACGCAGGGGTGCATGTGAAGAGCACTGACCCTGTCTTGGCGACACGTCCCACGTGCTTGAGAAAACACCTTTAATTAGGGAGATTTTGCTCGAGGTCCTGGCCCGGCACCCGTCCGAGCCTGCTGGGCTCGGGCAGACCTCCGCGCCGCTCCCTATCCAACCGGTTCCCCAGCACTTCAGGGCAGCTGGTGATGGGGAGCCGGGAGGAGATGCTGGAAAGGGTTGCTTTGGGTTCATCCGTGGCCAGCTAAGGAGCCTGGAGAAGCACAGGGTCAGTGTTTTACCCATCGGTGTTTGTTCAGCTGCTGGTGTTTAATTTCAGTACAACGATGTATACCCGGTGGTTCCCCTGCCTGTCCAGGTGGGTGTTTTCTGCCCTGAGGAGGCTGCAGTGGGTCGGTTGAAGCCCTTGCGGGGAGAGTTGCCAAACTCCGGCTCCAAACCAGCGCGAGGGTAATTGCAGTGCTGCAAAACGCTTGCGAGATCAGCCCTAAATTCCCGGGTGCTGGGACGCGGCGTGTCTGGGGAAGGTGCTCGTGGAATGGCTGGAAGGAGAAGAGCCAAGGAAATTGTCCGCCTGGGTGGGGACGAAGAGGGACGGCGGGTTGAGGAGCCGAAGCTCGCGTGGGATTTTCTCATGCGCTGTACAGGCGGGCAGCCCAGAGCCCTGAAGGGCTCCCTCGGTCGCCCTGGTTGGTGATCGCTGCCTTCGCATTAAATAAATCAAGGCAGGAGGGACCGGCAAGTGCATCTTCAAACACACGGTGATAAAAACGGGATAAGCGGGACTGGTGTGGGGATCACAAGCGCAGCTGTGAGTTCGGGTGGGCGGTAAAAGCCTGCCTGGACGGGGAGCAGCCTAACAAGGCGCGGGGTTTGAAGTCACTCAAGGTGTTTCCTTTCTGGCACACGTGCGGCAAGTAATTATTTTGCCAGAGAGCAGAATCAGTTCCTCCAGAAGGGGCTGTTCGTTCTACAGCTTGCTGAGGTCCCCGGCACGCTGCCCACCTCTTCCTTCTCCTCCAAGCTTCATTTTTGTCCCTCTTCTTTGCCCCCCAGGTCTTCTAGCCGGCCTCACCATGTTCAGCAAGAAGAAGAAACGCATCGAGATCTCTGCTCCCTCCAACTTTGAGCACCGCGTCCACACCGGCTACGACCAGCAAGAGCAGAAATTCACGGGGCTGCCGCGGCAATGGCAGGGCATCATCGAGGAGTCAGCCAAGCGCCCCAAGCCGCTGGTGGACCCCGTCTGCATCACCGCCATCCAGCATGGCTCGCAGAAGGTAGGCAGCTCTGCCAGCGTGGTCTCTGCCCCCTCAGGGAGGGCTGGTGGTACTGCTTTTGGGGCCAGAAAGCCAGGCTGGGGATAATTTGGGCTCCGTGCCTGCTCCCCAGGGGGCTGCGGAGCAGGTAAGGCAGCAGTTCAGTGTAACCTGTGCAGACAGCAGCAGTGTCCCCACGGCCGACCGCCTGCCCCTTCCCCCCTCAGTGCGGGGACCACCCAGCTGCCACCTGCACAGCGTGAAAACCTCTCCTACATCTTCCCAGCAGCGGGAAAAAACCCACCCTACAAGAAAACGCCAGGGAAACGGTGTCTGTTCCTTCGCATCTCATCCCCTCCCCATGCCTGTGTTTCCCCAAGCTGCTGTTATGTTGTTTTTTTAAAGTCTGGCTTGCCTCCTCCCCTCGGTTGAGGACACCCACGCCACCCCCGTGCCCCAGCTCTCTGCCGTGCCTCCACCTTCACCCAAATTAAAGATTAAAGTCCTCGGCACCGGCCACGGTGCGACCGGCATGCCCAGCACCGGTGCTGGGGCGCAGCCGGCGGCTTCGCTTGCTCGGCTGGTTTGCCCTGGACAATGGGGCGGCTCCAGCGGCCGTGAGTAACGCCGGCGGCAGCCCTTCCGAGCAGAGCCGGCCGGGCATCCTGCTGACCCGAAAAGACCAAACCGCTGGGGCCCCTCGGCGCTGCCAAGCCCCGTGGCTCGTGGTTAGGAGCTGCTGCATCCCATGCAGCCGGGGTTTGTTGTAGAGGTCCAGGTTCTGTTCACCTGTGGAAATAACCCACTCCCCGAGGTGGTGGGAGGAGGAGGGGGAGGAAGAGGAGGGAATATAAATGGCCCAGGACATCAGGCTGCACTCGCCTGCCCTGTGCAGAGACGCCTGCTGCAGAGGCAGGCATCCTCCTCTTCGGAGGAAGGTGAGAGGCCTCAGGGATGGGGATGGGGTTGCTCCCGCTGTCCCCTCGCCCCTTGCTGTGTGGTCGCACCCTCCGAGGCTCAAATCCTCGAGGGTGAAGTTCCCGCTCCAAGAGTTGGAAGCAGGACCCGTCCCTCCCCACCCCCACCAGTCCGGAACCCCCTTTGCAGCCCGCAGCTCCCCAGTTTGGGTGTCCCACCCAGCTGGGACCTGCCTCCCAGCATCAGGCTTCCCTGCTCTGCTCTTCCCCTTTGCTCCGAGGCAGCATTCGGGACAGGCTCCTGAACCTTTGGCTAAAGGAAGCGAATCTGTCCTCACCTCCTGCATCTCCTCTCCCCCCGCCACGGGCTGACGACACCCAGGGGACGAGACCAGAGCCTGCCCCAGAGCTTTGCTGGGGCTGGACCCCAGCCATGAGCAAGCCCTGCTGCCTCGGCACAGTTACTAATAATGCCGTTCTGGGGGCAGATGGAGCCCCCCGGGCACAATCCAGGGGATGAGGTGCTGCTAGCATCCCCCCAGACCCTTCCCTATGATCCCCCCAAGCAAGGCTGGGTCTGGCCAAAGGCTTCTCAGGTGTGCGATGCCTCTTGCGGCGCTCGGCCTGTCCAGGAGGAGAGGCAAGAGGCCGGATCCAGCTCCCCGAGGGAGCGCCCTGTTATTTCGGTACCTAGAAAACTCCTGGTGGGGCCTGGAGCTGATGAGGAAAGGCAGAGCCCCCTCCCCTCTCCCCCAGCCTCCATCATCCTCCTCTGTGGGGCGGCACGGCCCTGCCAGGCTCAGCCACCTCCTGGCATTCAACTGGACCGAGGTGGCGTTGGCGCCAGCCCCTGGACATCCCCTCCCCGCATCCCCTCTGTGTGAGTCGTGCCCCTGTCACCACCAGGCATTTCATTTTCATTTTTTTTTATTTTCTTCCCTTTTTTTTTTTCTTTGTTCTGTTTGTGCTTTGTGTTCCTGTCCGCCTCCCGTCCCACGTCCTGCTCAAAGACCATCGTGCGGGGCAGCAAAGCCGCCAAGGACGGCTCCCTAACCTGGCTGCTGGACGAGTTTGAGAACATGTCCGTGTCCCGTTCCAATTCTCTGCGCAGGGACAGCCCCCCCTTCCCGCCCCGCCGCGACCAGCTCTACCAGGAGAACGGCCTCTCCGAGGGCCCGGCCGCTGCCCGGCCACACGAGGATGCCGGCAGGAGCAAGGAGAAGAGCCGTCACGGGGCCAGGAGCGAGCTAGAGCAGGGCAAGGAGAGACCCCGGGAGAGGGAGGACCAGCGCGCCCACCACCACCACCACCAGCAGCCCCGCGGGCAGGAACCCGGCCCCAAACCCGCTCCCCCCGCCGGCGGCCGCCCGCCCCCTCCTGAGTACCCCAAAACCCCCGCCGAGAGGGACGGCTGGCGGGACTACCCCGCCGACAGGGACTACAGCGAGCCGGCCGACCGGGTGGTGCGGCGGGAGCGCCCCGAGCCCTCCGACAAGCGCCCCAAATCCACCTACGCCGGCGAGACCAGCCCGCAGTCCCCCCGGGACAAACGCCCGCTCTCTGGGCCCAATATCCGGACTCCCAACATCCCCGTCTCCGAAGGGGTGATGAAGACGGCTCAGCAGACGGGACGGCCTTTTAATACCTACCCGCGGGCTGAGACCGACCCCAGCAGGGGCGTGGGTTCACAGGTAAAGGTTCCCCCCCTGCTCCCCTCCGCTCCGACCAGATCTGCTTGGCAGCGGCCTCTCCTCCCCCAGCTGTGCAGCCTGGGGGAGCTTTTCCTCGCTCTGCCTTTCCTCCGCCTCCTAGAAAAGCAGCCTCTCTCCTCTGCTTCCTAAGCCAGCGCCTGCTAACGGGCTCCTGCGCTCCGATTAAGACCGGTAGGACCAGCACGTGCCGAAGACCGCCGGCCCTGTGGCCGCTCCGCGCTCTCCTCCCCGGTGCCGTGCTGGTGGCACTGGCCCCATCCTTGTCTCCGAAGCAGCCGCCGGCTCCTCTGCGGGCTCCTCTCCCCCTTCCTCGCTCCTTCCAAGCCTGTCTAGCGCAAACCTTTCCTTTGGCAGTGCCCGGCCCCGATAACGCCTCTGCCGCTCGCTGGGTTGGAGGCCGCGGGGTCGGCGTGTTGGGGACAGCAGCAAAATCCCGGCTCCGGCCACGCGCTCCGCCGGGATTTTGGTGGCTGACGTCCCTCTCCTCCCGTCTCCTTGCAGGCAGAGCACCGGCCGGGACGACCGCAGGAGGTGGCATCCAACGGGCCGGTGAGCGGCAGTGCCAGCTCCTCCCGAGCCCACCCGCCCGGTCCGCCGCGCTCCAAAAACCCCGAACCGCCCCATCCCGGCCTCACCCCGCACGCCTCGGACCCCCACCTTGCTCGCCAGCCGCCCCCGGGCCCCCCGCCGCAGCCGGCGGGCCCGCAGCAGCCCCGCTCGCCCCAACGTGAGCCGCAGCGCGTCTCCCACGAGCAGTTTCGGGCGGCCCTGCAGATGGTGGTGGATCCCGGAGACCCCCGCACCTACCTGGACAACTTCATCAAGATCGGCGAGGGCTCCACCGGCATCGTCTGCATCGCCACCGTCAAGAGCACCGGCAAGCTGGTGGCCGTGAAGAAGATGGACCTGCGCAAGCAGCAGCGGCGCGAGCTGCTCTTTAACGAGGTGAGGCAGAGCAGGGACCCCTCGGGGACCCCCTCGGGCTTGCTCAGCACCTGATCTTGGGTGTCGCGCGTCATGGCGGGGGCTCAATCGCCGTCTCCCCTCGGCAGGTGGTGATCATGCGGGACTACCAGCACGAGAACGTGGTGGAGATGTACAACAGCTACCTGGTGGGCGACGAGCTCTGGGTGGTGATGGAGTTTCTGGAGGGCGGTGCCTTGACCGACATAGTCACGCACACCAGGTACGTCCCCGGGGACCCCCGCGTGCCCCCCGCCACCGCTGGCTCGGCACCGGGGTTATCTGCTGCCCCGGCAGGCTCAGCCCTCGCCTCCCACCCTCTCCGTCGGCTCGTAGGATGAACGAGGAGCAGATCGCGGCCGTCTGCTTGGCCGTCCTGAAGGCCCTCTCCGTCCTCCACGCGCAGGGCGTCATCCACCGCGACATCAAGAGCGACTCCATCCTCCTCACGCACGACGGCAGGGTAAGCGCCGCGGGGGGGCGGCGGGGGCGGAGCCTCTGTGCCAGCCGAAACACGGGGGGGCCCTTCTCACCGGCCGCCTTCCCCCGCGTTTTAGGTGAAACTCTCCGATTTTGGGTTTTGCGCCCAAGTGAACAAGGAGGTGCCGCGACGGAAGTCGCTGGTGGGGACCCCGTACTGGATGGCACCCGAGCTCATCTCCCGCCTGCCCTACGGCCCAGAGGTGAGCCCACCGCACGTTTAGGGGTGCATGGGGCAGATCTGGGGGGGCGTGGGGCAGGTTTGGGGGCGTAGGGTGGCCTCACCCCTGAATTAACCCCCGACTTTGCCACACCACCCCCCCCCGCCCCACAGGTGGATATCTGGTCCCTGGGCGTGATGGTTATCGAGATGGTCGATGGGGAACCGCCCTATTTTAACGAGCCGCCATTAAAGGCCATGAAAATGATCCGAGACAATCTGCCCCCCAAGCTTAAAAACGTGCACAAGGTAAAGGGGGGGGCAACGGGGCATTCTGGGGAGGGGGAAGCCCTCCGGGGTCTCCCCGAGGTCCCCTGGGACGTGTCTACCCCCCCGCGGGACGTCGCTGACGGCCGCCCCGCTCCCTCCCCGCAGGTTTCGCCCTCCCTCAAAGGCTTTCTCGACCGCATGCTGGTGCGGGACCCGGTGCAGCGGGCCACGGCCAACGAACTCTTGAAGCACCCCTTCCTGGGCAAAGCGGGGCCCCCCTCCTGCATCGTCCCCCTCATGCGCCAAAACCGCATGCGGTGAGGAGCCGGCGACGCCGGCGGCTGCCCCGGCGCCCTCCTCGCCCTCACCGTCGCCTCTTAACTGGATTCGTGACTGTGCCACTACTGTCGGGGCGCTGGCGGGGGCACGGACCCCCCCGCACCGTACTACTGAGCCGAGGAGCGGCCGGGGAGGGGGGACGGCTCGGCTTTAGCGACTTCACCGACGCTCCGCGCGGGGACAACAGCGAGGCCACGCGGTGACACCCTCCCGGTGTCCCCCCCGCTGCTTCCCGGCAGAGGTTTGGGGCTGGGGGCTTATCCCGCCCCAGACCCGGTGTCGCCCCCACCCTGGGGAGTTGTTTGGGGCATCTCCCCGCTTTTCTTTTTCTTTCAAATCCCCTTTTTCCTGCCCCAGGGTCAGGCCACCACCTGCATCTCCGTGGGGGGGGGAGATACATCCCCAACACTACGGCCCCGCGGCCACACTACTGATTCGGGGTCCTGACCGCCCCCCACCCACCCTTTCCAAACACATTTTTGTTCTTTCGGGGTTTGTTGTTTTGGTTTTTTCCCCCCCTCCTCCCGTTTTGTTTTTTAACAAAGCTATTTATATTGTCGTTTTGTAACGCCGCGGTATGGGGGGGCCCCGGGGCCGGCACGGGGACCCCCGGAGATTACACGTGTCCTTTTGGAGACAGCTGTGTCCCACGTCGCTTCTTTTGGGGGTGGGGGCTGTGCAGGCAGAGGCAGGCAGCGTGCGCGTGTAGGGTCACACGTGTGTGTGTGCGCGCACCTGCCCACACGCACGCACGATGCGTGTCCAGAACACGCACGCGTCTTCCCGTGTGCGCGACCCACCCGGGGCTGAGCGTGTGGGAACCCCCCGTGGCGTCACCTCCCCCCCACCGCCAGGTCTCTGCTTGGAGGAGGAGGGGGGTCACATGGTGATGGTCATGGGGACCCCCATTTCCCTGCCCAAAGCTGCCCCGGGGGTGGGTCCCTGCCACCCCACCCCGCTTGCCCCCAATAAAGCGCCCTCGAGGCAGGAGCTGCTGCGGCCTCCAGGCTTTATTGGCTGTGTTCGGAGCTGTACGAGGTGGGGGGGGGGGGGGGCGGGAGGGAGGTGGCACTGCCGCGTCAACACGTGTCAGCCCACATCTGTCAGCCTTGACCCATGTGGACTCACGGTGACCTGCGTGGACACACGATGACTTGTCTTGGCCCGCGTTGATTCGCCTTGGCTTGTGTTGGCTCATCTCGGCCCACATTGACTCATGTTGGCTTGTCTTGAACGAGTTTGACTTGTGTTGGTCTGCGTTGACTCACGTTGACTCACGTTGACTTGTCTTGGCCCCCGTTGACTCGCGTTGGCCCGTGTTGACTCATGCTGACTCACGTTGACTGGTGTTGACCGGTGTTGACCTGCGCCGCCCCGTGCCGCCCGCCTCAGTTGCACTTGCAGTAGTAGCCCCTGATGGCGTCGTCCCAGCTGCTGAAGAGCCCCCGACGCACCTCCTGCAACCGCGGCACCGCGCCGCTCGTGAAACGCCGGCTCGCCCCCTTCTTGCCGGCCCGAGACCAGACAGTCAGCTCGCAGCGGGTGCCCACCACCAAGGAGGAGGTGCGGGCGGCCCAGCCGTGGGGCATGTAGGGGACGTCAGAGTTGGGGTCCACCACCAGGACGGGCCCCGCGCAGCACTCGTTGTAGTAGGGGCTGTTGTCGGCGTAGAGCTGGGCGCAGATGCGGGTGCCGTTGACCGTGCGCAGCGCGGAGGGGGCCGGGCACTGCGCCTCGGCCCCCGCCAGCACCGCCGCCGCCAGCACCGCCACCACCAGCGCCGCCATCGCCCGCCCCCCCGCTGCCCCCGCCGCTGCCCAGATATACCTGGGCCCAAGGACGGGGTTGGGGGGGGGGGGTGGGGGATCCAGGCGTCCAGGCCCCCCGAGGTGTGTAGCCCCACCCCGGGAAAGGACCCAGGTGCCCAGGCCTGGGACCCCCACCCCTGGGAAGGGACCCAGATGCCCAGGCCCCACCCCCAGGACCTCCGTCCTCCTCCTCCTCCCCCCTGGGAAGGGACCTGGGTGTCAGTGTCAGGCCACCCCCCTCCGGGACCTCCTGCCTGGGAGGGGACCCAGGTGTTGGGGACCTCCACCCCGCCCCCCTGGGAAGGGGCCCAGGTGTCCTGGCCCCCTCCCACCCCTGTGGCCTCGGCCGTGGCCTTGGGGACACTGAGGCGGGGGGGGGGGGGGGGGGCAAGGCCAGGCTGGGGGCCCGGGTCCCCCGTATGCAAATGAGGGGCGGTAATTAGCCGGGGGGACCGAGTGAGCAGAGGCTCGGGGGGGGGTGATGGGGGGCGACCCCCGCCCCTTATTTGCATATTAATGAGCCCAGGGCCACGCCCTTGCCATGGCGCCGGGGGGTGGGGGGGGGGCGGCCGGCGGTCTCCTGGCAACTGCATCCCCGTATCCCGGCAACCGTGTCCCGGCAACCGCGTGGGGGTTAATTACCTCGTTCCTCATTAGCATAGCCCCACCCCCGCCCCTCAGCCAATGGCACCTCGCTTATTAGCATACTAATGACCTCATTTGCATGCAGGGAGCTACCTCTTCTGGGGATGGTGGGGTTCTCGAGGGTCTCGTATGAGGCTGGGGCTCCCTAGACCCCCTACCGGAACCCCCGTCAGACAGAGGGGACACACACACCCCACCCCCGAGGCAGAGAGGACCCCCCCGGACCCCCCCCCCCACAGACAGAGCGGCTCCCCCTCCTCTTCACACACAAAAGGTTTAATCGCCCCGGGCGGGGGGGGCACAGGTTTTTAATGTAAAAACTTGTGTTAAACACTGCAGCGGGCCGGGGGGGGGCCCGGGGGGGCGGCTGGTGGGGGGCAGGTAGGGCTGGGGGGAGAACTGGGGGAGTTAAGGGGCAAATAAGGGGTTGATGGGGCGAGGGGGGGGTTAAAGGGGCAAACGGGGCTGGGGGGGTGATGGGGGGGCAAGGGGCAAGTGGGGGGGCCGGGGGGGCCGACCCCCGCGGGGTTATCCAGACCAGCCAGATAGGAGGCCCCGGGCCGAGGCGGGGGGACGGGGGAAGGGGTCGGGGGGACCCAGGCATCCGGGCCCCCCCCGGGAGGGTTGGGGGGGGGGGGGGGGGCTGCGGTTCTCGTGTCATCTGTGCAGACATGTCAGTGGCGTGTGCGGGGCCCCCCCGCCGCCGGCCCGGCCGAAGGCACCGCGGCGGGGGGCAGGCCGGGGGCGCCCACGCGTGTCGGGGCACACGCCTGTCAGGGCACGCACAAGTCCCAGGGTGCGCATCCCCCGTCGGGGTGCCCCACGCGTGTCGGGGTGCCCACGCAGAACCCGGGGGTGCCCACGCACGTCCCAGGGGTGCCCACGCGGGCGCCACGGGGGGCAGGTAGATACCGGGTTGCATACGGGTGCCCCGGTGGGGGGCACATGGATACCGATGGGGGGGGCGGGGGGGGAGCACACGGGTGCCCGGGGAGGCACGTAGGTGCACACGGGGACCTCGAGGGGCACCCGGGGGTGCCTGCGGGCACCCAACAGCACCCACAAGCACCCGGGGGGGGAGGGGGCTCGCAGCCACCCAGGGGTGCCGGGGCTGCATCCCACCAGCCATGGCTGCGTACGGGCACCCGTGGGTGCACCAGGCACCCAGCGGTGCACAGGAGCACCCGAGGCTGCATTCAGGCACCCAGGAGCACCCAAGGGTGCGTTCAGGCACCCAGGGGTGCACAGGGATGCCGGGGACCCGCTGGGGCTGCCTCCGAGCACCCATGGGTGCTGCCGCCCCCCGCCCCCCCTAGACGGTGCTCTCGAGCATCCAGTGGGTGCTGCCGAAGGAGGGGCGCAGGGTGGGGGCCGCGTCGGGCAGGTCGAGGCGCGGCAGCGAGCCATGGCGCCGAGTCCGTGCGCGCCGCGGGTAGCTGTGGCTGGGGAAGAGCCCCCGCGCCCCCCCTCCGGCAGCACCCATGGGTGCCGGGGGCGGGAGGGCCGGGGGCGGCGGCGGCGGCGGCTCCGGCTCCGGGGGTCTGTGGGTGCCGTTGGTCTGAGAGCAGACGCTGGCGACGGCGGCGGGGGGACGGCGGGCGGCCGCCGCCTTGTAGCGGGCGGTGAGGATGAGGATGAAGACGAGGACGGAGGTGGCGATGGCGGCACCGATGACGATGATGACGGTGCCCCCCAAAAAATGGGGTCGGGGGAGGGCGGCGCAGCCGGGGGCCCCCCCGGCCGTGGCGAAGCGGACGCAGCCGAGGGCGCGGGCGGTGGGCAGCGCCGTCGCCCCCTCGGCGTAGAGCGCCGAGACGCAGAGGTCGTACTCGCGCCCCGCCGCCAGGTCCCGCAGCACGAAGCTCCGGCTGGAGGGCGGCAGCAGCCTGGGGGGGCACGGAGCGGGTTGGGGGGCGGGGGGCGACACGGGGGGCACGGGCGGGCAAGGCCGCGCCGCTCCACGTGCTGCCGGGCGATGCCGCGGGGTGCCACGAGGTGCCACGCTGCGCCGTGCGATGCCCCGCGGCCCCGTGCGTTGCTCTGCAGCCCCACGCAATGCCCACGGCCCCGTGCGATGCCCCACAGCACCGTGCGATGCCCCACGGCCCCACACGATGCTCTGCAGCCCCACGCAATGCCCCACAGCCCCGTGCGATGCCCCGCGGCCCCGTGCGTTGCTCTGCAGCCCCACGCAATGCCCACGGCCCCGTGCGATGCCCCACAGCACCGTGCGATGCCCCACGGCCCCACGCAATGCCCCACAGCCCCATGCGATGCCCCGCGGCCCCGTGCGATGCCCCACGGCCGTGTGCTATGCCCCACGGCCCCATGCAATGCCCCACAGCCCCGTGCAATGCCCCACAGCCCCGTGCAATGCCCCACGGCCCCGTGCAATGCCCCACGGCCCCGTGCAATGCCCCACGGCCCCGTGCAATGCCAGGCAACGTCCCAGGCTGCTGTGCAAAGCCGTGCAGCACCACCCAGCCCCCTCAACGTCCCTGTGCCCCTCTGCAGCCAGGCACAATGTGAGGAAATGTACCCGAACCCCGCACCCTGCAGCCCCCCAGGACCCCTCACAGTCCCTCAGAGCACCATGGAGGCCCCGACACCCCTCACACACCCCCCCAGAGGCCCCTAGGACCCCCCAGAGCCCCCCAGGACCCCTCACAGACCTCCAGAGTCCCCCAGGACCCCTCAGAGCCCCCCATCACCCCTCACAGACCTCCAGAGGCCCCTAGGACCCCCCAGAGCCCCCCAGGACCCCTCACAGACCTCCAGAGTCCCCCAGGACCCCTCAGAGCTCCTCAGAGCCCCCCAACACCCCTCACAGACCTCCAGAGGCCCCTAGGACCCCCCAGAGTCCCCCAACACCCCTCACAGACCTCCAGAGGCCCCTAGGACCCCCCAGAGCCCCCCAGGACCCCTTATAGACCTCCAGAGTCCCCCAGGACCCCTCAGAGCTCCTCAGAGCCCCCCAGGACCCCTCACAGACCTCCAGAGCCCCCCAGGATCCCCTCACAGACCCCCCAGAGCCCCCCCCGAGCCCCAGCAGCCCCCCGCGGGCACCCACCTGTAGACGAGGGAGTCGTCGAGGGAGCTGTTGTACTGGATCTGGAACATGCGGATGCCGGGGACGTGGCGCTGGGGCAGCCAGCGGATGCGCGCCGAGGAGGCCGTCAGCTCGGCCGCCACGATGCGCCGCTCGCCCGCCGCCCGCGACTCGTTGCCACCGGCGCGGGCCATGTCGGAAGGGCCGGGCCCGGCTTCGGCGTCGCCGTCCCCGTCGCTGCGAGGGACGGGCAGCGGCAGGACGGCCACCTGCACCCGGGCGGCCGCCTCGCCGGCGGCGTTGGAGGCGACGCAGGTGAAGGCGCCGTGGTCGCGGAGCGTGGCCACCCGCAGCTCCAGGGAGCCGTCGGGGCGGACGGCGCGGCGCGACCCGTTCTGCACCAACCGCCCGTCGGGACCCAACCAATGCAGCGCCGGCGGCGGGTCGCCGGCGGCGGCGCAACCCAACCGTAAGGGTTGACCTTCCAACACGGCGGCGGGGTCGGCGGCCGCCCCGGCGATGGCCGGCGCCCGGCACGCCAGCTCCTCCTCCGGCACGGCCCAGAGCAGGCGGCCGGCGAGCGGCGGCGGCGAGGCGCAGCTCTCCAACCGGCCCGGCCGCGCCAAGCGGCGCAGCCAGAGCAGCTCGCAGTTGCAATGCAAAGGGTTCCCTCCCGCCGCCAAACTGGGGCCCGGCGGTCCCGGCACCGGCGGTAACGCCCGTAAGCGGTTGGCGGTGAGGTCCAGCCGCGCCAAGCGGGGTAACCGCGCCACCGCCCCGGCGGGGACCCGCTCCAGGAGGTTGTGATCCAAGGTGAGGGTGGCCAAACTGGCCATGCCGGCCACCGCCTCCCACGGCAAGGCCGGCAAATTGTTGTGGGAGAGATCGAGGTCCTCCACCGTGGCGGCGAAGGCGGCGAAGGCGGCGGGCTCGATGGCGGCCAGCTGGTTGTTGGCCAAGATGAGGTGGCGGAGGCTGGCCAGGCCCCGCAGCTGCGCCCCGCTCAGCGCCGGCAGCCGGTTGCCGTCCAGGTGGAGGGCGCGGAGGGCGCGGAGGTCGGCGAAGGCGCCGGGCGCCAGCCGGCGCAGCCCGTTGCGGGAGAGCGTGAGGTGGACGAGGCTGCTCATGTTGGCGAAGTCGGCGCGTCCCACGGCGCCGATGAAGTTGTCGGCCAGACGCAGCTCCACGGCGGCGCGGTCCAGGGTGGGGGGCACGGCCAGGAGGCCGGTGCGGGCGCAGAGCAGGGTGGGGTTGGGGGCGGCCGCCGGGCAGAGGCAGCGGGGGGGGCAGCGGTGGGACCCCGCCACCGCCCCCAGCATCACCAGGGGCACCAGCAGCTTCGCCATCCTCCGCCGGCCCCGGCGGCGCCTGCGGGGAGGGGGGGTGGGGGGAACGGGACACAGGGTCAGGCCGGGGGGGCGGGATCGGGCCCGGGGGTGGGGGGCGGGATCGGGCCCACGGGCGGGATCGGGCCCAGGGGGGTGGGATCGTGCTGGGGGAGGGGGCAGGATCCGGCCCGGGGCGGGGCTGGATCGATGCAGTGGGGGGATTCCCCCTGCCAGTCCCCTGGGAGCAATGAGATCCCGTGTGATCCCATGTGATCCAGGGAGATCCTGTGTTATTCCGTGTGATCCCATGTGATCCAGGGAGATCCTGTGTTATTCCATGTGATCCTATGTGACCCATGAGATCCCGTGTGATCCCATCTGTCCCATGTGATCCCGTGTGTCCCATGTGATCCCGGGAGATCCCGTGTGATCCCGTGTGGTCCCTTACGTCCCATGAGATCCACAGAGATCCCATGTGATGCCTCGTGATCCCATGTGCCCCATCAAATCCCATGTGATCCTGTGTGTCCCTGTGTGATCCCAGTGATCCCATTCAATCCAGGGAGATCCCATTTGATTCCATGTGATCCGACGTGCCCCGTGAGATCCCCATGTAGTCCCATGTGTCCCATGAGATCTAGGGAGATCCTGTGTGATTCCACGTGATCCCATGTGCCCCACAAAATACCGTGTGACCCCATCTGCCCCATGAGATCCCGTGTGACCCCATCTGCCCCATGAGATCCCGTGTGATCCTGTTACCTCCTCTCAGGGCTCCATGTCGGTCCTGTCCGGGCGTTGCCGCGGGGCCTGTGGGGACAGGGGATGGGCCAGTACGGACCAGTGCCCACCAGTACGGACCCGTACCCACCAGTATGGACCAGTGCCCACCAGTACGGACCAGTGCCCACCAGTACGGACCCGTACCCACCAGTACGGACCAGTGCCCACCAGTACGGACCAGTGCCCACCAGTACGGACCCGTACCCACCAGTACGGACCAGTGCCCACCAGTACGGACCAGTGCCCACCAGTACAGACCAGTTTGGCTGTGTACAGCTGCACACAGCCCAGTACAGCCCAGTACAGCTGCATGCACCCCAGTATGGCCCAAAACAGCCCAGTATAGCCCAGTACAGCCCAGCAAAGTCCAGTACAAACCAGTCTAGGCCAATACAGCCCAGTATTGCCTGATAATAGCCCATATGGCCCGTTACAGTCTAATAAGGCCCAGCACAGCCCAGTATGGCCCAGTACGGCCCAGTAGGAGCCAATACAGGCTGCACAGCCCAGCGTGGACCAGTACAAGCCAGTATATCCCAGTAAGGACCAGTACAACCCAGTATGGGCCAGCATAGCCCAGTATGGCCAAGGACGGCCCAGCATGGCCCAGTAAGGTCCAGAACAGCCCAGCACAGCCCAGTATAGGCCAGTATAAGCCAGGACAGCCCAGGACAGCCCAGTAGAACACAATATGGGACAGTATGGATCAGTATGGTCCAGACCAGACCAGTATGGACCAGTACAAGCCAGTACAAACCAACACAGCCCAGTACATCCCAGTATGTATGAGCAGTACAGTCCAGTATGGCTCAGCACAGCCCAGTACAGGCCAGTATGGCTCAGCACAGCCCAGTACAGACCAACGTGGCCCAGTATGTCCCAGTACAGGACTGCATGGTCCAGTACGGCCCAGTACAAACCAGTATGGGACAGCCCAGCACAGTATGGCCCAGTAGAGACCAATATGGGACTGCACAGCCCATTATGGCCCAGTTCAGATCCTTATGGGACCACACAGCCCAGTACAGACCTGTACAGGACAGCACAGCCCAGTATGGCCCAGTAAAGACCAGTATAAGACCGCACAGCCCAGCACAGACCCAGCACAGACCCAGTACAGACCCAGTACAGGACTGCACAGCCCAGTATGGCCCAGTACAGACCCCGTACAGGACTGCACAGCCCAGTATGGCCCAGTACAGACCCAGTACAGGACTGCACAGCCCAGTATGGCCCAGTACAGACCCAGTACAGGACTGCACAGCCCAGTATGGCCCAGTACAGCCCAATACAGACCCAGAACAGGACTGCACAGCCCAGTATGGCCCAGTACAGACCCAGCACAGACCCAGTACAGACCCAGTACAGGACTGCACAGCCCAGTATGGCCCAGTACAGCCCCAGTGCAGCCCCAGTACAGGACTGCACAGCCCAGTATGGCCCAGTACAGACCCAGTACAGACCCCGTACAGAACTGCACAGCCCAGTACAGACCAGTACAGCCCCAGTACAGCACTGCACAGCCCAGTACAGACCCCGTACAGCCCAGTACAGACCCATACAGGACTGCACAGCCCAGTATGGCCCAGTACAGACCCAGTACAGACCCAGTACAGGACTGCACAGCCCAGTATGGCCCAGTACAGCCCAATACAGACCCAGAACAGGACTGCACAGCCCAGTATGGCCCAGTACAGACCCAGCACAGACCCAGTACAGACCCAGTACAGGACTGCACAGCCCAGTATGGCCCAGCACAGACCCAGTACAGACCCCGTACAGGACTGCACAGCCCAGTATGGCCCAGTACAGCCCCAGTGCAGCCCCAGTACAGGACTGCACAGCCCAGTATGGCCCAGTACAGCCCAGTACAGACCCCGTACAGAACTGCACAGCCAAGTACAGACCAGTACAGCCCCAGTACAGCACTGCACAGCCCAGTACAGACCCATACAGGACTGCACAGCCCAGTATGGCCCAGTACAGACCCAGTACAGACCCAGTACAGGACTGCACAGCCCAGTATGGCCCAGTACAGACCCAGTACAGGCCAGTACAGGACTGCACAGCCCAGTATGGCCCAGTACAGACCCAGTACAGACCCAGTACAGACCCCGTACAGAACTGCACAGTATGGCCCAGTATGGCCCAGTACAGACCCAGTACAGGCCAGTACAGGACTGCACAGCCCAGTATGGCCCAGTACAGACCCAGTACAGACGCCATACAGACCCCGTACAGGACTGCACAGCCCAGTATGGCCCAGTACAGCCCAGTACAGACCCCGTACAGAACTGCACAGCCCAGTATGGCCCAGTACAGACCCAGTACAGGACTGCACAGCACAGTATGGCCCAGTACAGACCCAGTACAGACCCCGTACAGAACTGCACAGCCAAGTACAGACCAGTACAGCCCCAGTACAGCACTGCACAGCCCAGTACAGACCCCGTACAGCCCAGTACAGACCCATACAGGACTGCACAGCCCAGTATGGCCCAGTACAGACCCAGTACAGACCCAGTACAGGACCGCACAGCCCAGTATGGCCCAGTACAGACCCAGTACAGACCCAGTACAGACCCCGTACAGAACTGCACAGCCCAGTATGGCCCAGTATGGCCCAGTACAGACCCAGTACAGGCCAGTACAGGACTGCACAGCCCAGTATGGCCCAGTACAGACCCAGTACAGACCCCGTACAGAACTGCACAGCCCAGTATGGCCCAGTATGGCCCAGTACAGACCCAGTACAGACCCAGAACAGGACTGCACAGCCCAGTATGGCCCAGTACAGACCCAGTACAGACCCAGTACAGGACTGCACAGCCCAGTATGGCCCAGTACAGACCCAGTACAGGACAGCACAACCCAGGGACTGCCCCCCGGTGCACCCAACCGGTAACCACCCCCCACCCTCCGGTAACCACCCCTCCGGTGACCCCCCCGGAACCGCCCCCCCGTACCCCGGCCCCCGGTATCCGCCCCCACCCCCGCCGAAGCCCCCCGGTACCTGGGGGGGGCTCAGCCCACGGACGCTCCCATCACGGCTCCGAGCCCGGCACCGGCCCGGGGCGGGGGGGGGCACCGGGCCCGGTCAGGCCTCGCCCCGCCGGGGGGCCATGGGCGGTGGGAGGGAGCACAGGGAACGGGGGTGGGGGGGGACCGGGACCGGTTGTAGCGGGGTTGGGGAGGGGCGATGGGGTGGGGGGATGCCGGTACCGGGGTGGGGGAGCGCCGGGATGCCGGGGTGGGGATACCGGGATGCCGGGGTGGGGATACCGGGATGCCGGGGGGGGGGCACCGGGATGCCGGGATGGGGGCACCGGGATGCCGGGATGGGGGCACCGGGATGCCGGGGGCGGGCTCCGGGACGCCGGCCCGGGCTGATGGCGGCGGGGCGGGTGCGGCGCGGCGGGGCGGCCCCGGGATGGCGGCGGGGCGGCCCCGGTGCGGGTGGCGGTGCTGGTGCAGCCCCGGTCCCGCCGGCACAGGCCGCCGCCGCCGCTCGGAGCCGCAGAGCCGCCGGGGCGGGGCGGGGCGGGGTGGGGCGGGGCGGGGCGGGGCCGGCGGGCGGGCCCACCGACCCACGGACGGGCCCACCGACCCGCGGACGGACCCACCGACCCGCGGACGGACCCACGGAGGGGCGGGACGGGCTCTGCTGCCCCGCACCGGCGGGGCCGGGAGACACCGGTCCCTCTGTCCGTCGGTCCCTGTCCACGTCCGTCTGTCTGCCCCCAGCCCTCGGTCCTCCCTCTCTCCGTCTGTCTGTCCTTCCCTCCCTCCCTCCCTCCCTCCCTCCTTCCATCCCTCCGTCTGTCTGTCCATCCCTCCATCACGTCCCCCATCCCTCCCTCCGCCTGTCTGTCCCTCCCTCCCTCCCTCTGTCTGTCTGTCCTTCCGGCCCTCCCTCCATCCCTCCCTCCACCTGTCTATCCTTCCCTCCCTCCATCTGTCTGTCCTTCCCTCCCTCCATCCCTCCCTCTGTCTGTCTGTCCTTCCTGCTCTCCCTCCATCTATCCATCCCTTCATTCCTCTTTCTGTCCATCCCTCCTTCCCTCCCTCCCTCCGTCTGTCCATATCTCCCTCCTTCCATTCCTCCCTCCGTCCGTCCCTCTGTCCCTCTGTCCCTCTCCCTGTCCCCTGGGAGCACACGTGCACCAGAGGCCAGGGACATGCTGGGGCACGGGGATGCGCGGCCGGAGCCGTTGGGGACAGCAGGCACGGGCTGGAGGAGACGGGGTGCTGGGGACACTGGGGACACTGGGGACATGGGCTGGGGACACTGGGGACACGGACTGGGGACACTGGGGACATGGGCTGGGGACACGGGACACTGGATCATGGGCTGGGGACACTGGACACTGGGGGATGTTGGGGAACATGGGCTGGGGACACTGGGGACACTGGACAGATGGGCTGGGCACACTGGGGGACACTGGGGACACTGGGAACATGAGCTGGGGACACTGGGGATGTTGGGGGACATGGGCTGGGGACACTGGGGACCCACTGGAGGAACTGAGGAACACTGGAAACACTGGGGGCCCACTAGGGACACTGGAGGCTTACTGGGGGCACTGAGGGACACACTGGGGGCACTGGGACACACTGGGGCACACTGAGGACATACTGGGGGACACTGGTGGCACTGGGGGACATGGGCTGGAGACACTGGGGCCATGCTGGGGGACGCTGGGGGACACAAGCTGGGGCCACTGGGGCCACGCTGGAGACACTGGGGGATACTGAGGGCACTGGGGACACACTGGGGGACACCAGGAGCACTGGGGACCAGGGCCATGCACCCTGCGATTGGGGCCCCCGAGTCACGGCCCCACAGCCCCGCCCATAGGCCACGCCCACGCCCCACCCTAAAGGTCCCACCTCCTCAAGCCCCGCCCCTACGGGGCAGGATGAACCCGGGGGCGTGGCCCAAGAGATGGGGCGTGGTCTAGGTCCAGAGATGGGTGTGTGCTGTTAGAGGGCGTGGTCTCGGAGGGACGTGGCGGGAGGGGGCGTGGCCGGCGCAAAGGGGCGTGGCCGCGCTGCGGCCCTTGCCTCCTCCCCGTCCCACGCGATGCCGCGCGGCCCGCCCCCGCGATCCCATTGGCAGCGCTGCGGTCCAATAGCGAGCCGGGACAGAGACGCCAGAGGCGGACAACTCGCCGCCGGAAGCGGCGGTCCCACCCTGCTGCCCTCTCATTGGCTGCGGCTTTGAGGGTGGCGGAAGGGGCGGGGCGCGGCGGCGGGGGCATGCGCAGTGGCGCCGTGACGCACCCTGCGTGCTGTGCGCGCTGACGTTGCGCGGCGGCGACGGGCGCCTCCGAGCGCGGCGGCGGCGGCGGCGGTGGTGAGTTGGGGGGGGAGGGGCGACCCCGGGCCCCGCCGCGCCCCGCCGCGCCCCGCCGCGCCCCCGCGCCCCGCCCCGCGCCCCGCCCCGCGCCCCGCCCCAGCCCCGACCCCCCGGCCCCGACCCCCCGGCCCCTCCCCGCGGCCGCCGGGCCTGGGCCGCCCCCGGCGCGGCCTCCCCGGCCGGGCCCTGACCAGCACACCCCCATCCCGCCCCGTACCGGCACCACCCGCCCGCCCTGCCCCGGCGCCCCCGCCCCGCCCGGTGCCCCCGCCCCGGCCCGGCCCCTCTGCTCTCCCCGGCGGCGCCCCGCGCCCGGCTGTGGCCGCTCCGCCCGCCGGGAGGGCGCCGAAGGGCCCGGGGATACCCCCGCGCCCGGGCGCGCCGCCCCTCTGGCTGCTCGCCGTCCGCTCCCCTCCGCCGGGGCGTCGGGCCGGGCCCCGGGCGGGCGATGCGGCGGGTTCCGCGCTCCTCCCGGCGGAGGCCGTGTCTCCGCGGACGGGGCAGGGGGTCCCATCCTCGGGGGTCGGGACGGGGGGCGGGGCTCCCGGGGGTCCTGGCTGTGCTGGCGGGGCTGAACCGGCACCCTGAGGTGCTCCCGGTGCTGGGGGGGCGTGTGCCCGTCCCCGCTGGGTGGGGGGCTCCCCGCGGAGGGTCCCTGGCCCTGACGCTGCCCCGTCTCCTCTCTCTCTCCGCAGGGATCAGTGGGCCTCTCCCGCGGGAACGCAGCCGGGGGGCCCGGCCTGAGCCGTCCGGGCCTCGTGCCCCCCCCCATGCCCGCCCTGGCCCGGGGGGGCACTGACTCCTCAGCCAGGCCCCGCAGGGGCCCCCACTGCGGCCGCCGCATCGCCGCCATGTGAGGGGGGGGGGCACGGCTGGGCCCCGCGTCTCCCCCTCCCCACCGCCCTCAGCCCCCCCGGCACCGCCATGATGTTCCGGGATCAGGTGGGGATCGTGGCGGGGTGGTTCAAGGGCTGGAATGAGTGCGAGCAGACGGTGGCCCTGCTCTCGCTGCTGAAGCGTGTCACCCGCACGCAGGCCCGCTTCCTCCAGCTCTGCCTTGAGCACTCGCTGGCCGACTGCACCGACATCCACCTCCTCGAGGCCGAGGCCAACAGTGCTGGTGAGGCACGGTGGTGGGGTTCCCCGGGTGGATGGGGGCTCTGTGGTGACCCTTGGGGCTTCTGGGCTGGGCAGGTGGGCTCTGCAGGGAGCCCAGGAACTCCCCAGGTGGACGGGTGTGTTCCCTGGTTGGGTAGGTGGGCTCTGCAGGGACCCGTGGGGCTCCCTGGGTAGGTAGGTGGGCTCTGCAGGGACCCTTAGGGCTCCCTGGGTGGATGGATGGGCTCCCTGGGTGGGCAGGTGGGCTCCCTGGGGACCCTGCGGAGCCCCCAAGGGCTCTCACCACATGTGGTGGGTCTCTGTCCATCATCCCCCCCCAGGGGCTCCCCATGTGGTCCTGGGTGCCCTGTGGAAGCTTTACAGAGACCCCAAAAGCAGCCTGGGTGCCTGGCAGGGCTCCCTGCCTCAGCCTGGGGTACCCCCTTTGTCCCCAGGTACCTCTGGGGTCCCTTCCTGCAGTCCTGGGGAGGTGGGGGGTTCTCCCTGTGTGTTCCTGGGCAGCTGCGGGGGCTCATGGGGCTCCCGTCTTCCTTAGGGAAAACTGAGGGAGTTTGTCCCCAATTTTAACCCCCTATGTTTGCCCCTGGCGAGTTTTGCTCCCCCATTTCCAGCCCAAAGCGGCGTGGTTTAGCTCCATTGCCCCCAAAATCCTCCCCCACATCCCAACGAGGTGATTACACGTGGGGCGCAGCCTCATCCCCTCCTCGGTGCATCCCCCCGGGCGGTGCGGTGGCACCGACACCCCCCTCACCACTTTCCCACCCCGCAGCCGCCATCAGCCAGTGGCCGCAGGAGCCGGCAGAGGCAGCGGTGGCCCTGCTCCTGGCCCACCTCCCGCTCCTGCAGCCGGGTAACGCTGCCGCCAAGGCCGAGTACATGAAGCGGCTGCAGAAGATCCTGGCATACGCCATTGAGAGCAACCGCTGCGTGGAGGAGAGCCGGCAGCTCCTCTCCTACGCCCTCATCCACCCCGCCACCACCCTGGACGACCGCAGCGCCTTGGCCCTCTGGCTGGGCCACCTGGAGGAGCGTTTGGCCGGCGGCAGCGGCCCCCCGGCGCGACCCCCCCGCCCCGACGCCCCTCGACGGCCGCAACCTCCCCACGAGTGGCCTGAGCACGCAGCCCCCGAGCTGGGGCCGGCCTGGCCCGAGGCGGCGCCCCGGGAGAACGGGCACCCGCCCTTCCACCCCCCCACCAGCGGCAACGGCCTGGGGGGAGCGGGTGAGTGGGGCCCAGGTGGGTGGGAAGGGGCCTGGGGGTGACACTGATGGCTGAGGAGTGACTTGGGGGGGGGGCAGGGAGGGGTCCGGGGGGGGCTGAGGAGGGACCATGGTGGGACGGTAAGGGTTGGGGAGATGTTGGAGAGACATTAAGTGCTGAAGAAGGACTTGGAGAGGTCGGGGGGGACATCTTGGTGTCTGGGGAGGGGATCTGGGGGGCTGGGGAGGGGCATGGGGGGGCTGATGGGGTTGGGGGGAAGACAGGTAGGGGGCGTAGGGACCTGGGGGAGACAATAAGGTCTGAGGAGGGGACCTGGGGGGGGACATTAAGGGTCTGGAGGGGGACCCAGGTGGCCGCAGAGGACTTGGGGGGCTGGGGGAGGGTCGTGCGGAGGGGATCCTGTCGTCTGGGCACCCCCTGACCCCCTGCTCCCCACAGCTCTGCCCTGCCAGCTGCACCCCAGCCCGCTGAAGCGCTCCCTCTCGCTGGTGCCCGGCAGCCCCCAGGGAGGGGGAGGCGAGTGGCCAGGGGGTGGTGACGAGCCCGCTGTCCCCGTCCCCCCCCGCCCCCCGTTCGGGGACCACGCGCCCCTCTCGCCCCAGAGCAGCGTGGCCTCCTCGGGCAGCGAGCAGACTGAGGAGCCAGCCGGAGGCCGCAACACCTTCCAGGAGGACGGCAGCGGCATGAAAGGTGGGGGACAGGGCAGACGTGGGTGGCGCCGGGGGGGGCCGTGGGGACCCACCACCTCACGGCTGCCACCGTGTTGCCCCCACCCCGCCCCCCCCCCAAGATGTCCCCTCCTGGCTGAAGAGCCTGCGGCTGCACAAGTACGCGGCACTCTTCTCCCAAATGACGTACGAGGAGATGATGACTCTGACGGAGCATCACCTCGAGTCGCAGGTGAGACGGCGGGGTCCCCTGGTGTCCCCTGCTCCCTGTCCCTGCCACCCGTGGATGAGGGGACGACCCCCCATCCCGCCTGTCCCTCCCTTGTCCCCGCAGAACGTCACCAAGGGCGCGCGGCACAAGATCGCCCTGAGCATCCAGAAGCTGCGGGAGCGGCAGAGTGTCCTCAGGGCGCTGGAGAAGGTGGGCCCGGGGGTGGCCCTGGGGTCCCCAGGGGTGGAGTGGGGTGGCCCTGGGGTCCCCACGGGTGGAGTGGGGTGGCCCTGGTCCCTTTCTGCATCCTGAGGGCTGGCACCCTTGTACCCTCATGTCCCCAGGGGTGGCACAGGCTGTCCCTAGAGCTGGGGGGGGGTGTCCCCTGATCCCCCCCCAAGGTCCCCATGTCCCCCGCCCTGTCCTACGTGTCCCTGATCCCCTGCAGGACATCCTGGAGGGGGGCAACCTGTGGACGGCACTGCAGGAGCTCCAGCAGATCATGGTGACCCCCATCAAGGCCTTCCGGCCCCCCCCGGCTGCCCCCCCCCTCCAATGGCACCCCCGATGGGGCCCCCCCGGGGGCTGCCGACGCCTTCACCCCCCACCCAACCGCCGACGCTGAAGCCCCCGCCGCCCCTGTCCCCGACGGGGACATCCCGGGGCAGTTCACCCGTGTCATGGGCAAAGGTGAGACACCCACTTTTTTTGGGGGGGGGGGTCCTGGGGTGCTGAGGGAGGGGTATCAGGGTGCTGGGGGGGGGCTCAGGGTGCCCGGACGCCTGGGCTCCTCCCTGACCCCCCCCTCAGTGTGCACCCAGCTGCTGGTGTCGCGGCCGGACGAGGAGAACATCACCAGTTACCTCCAGCTCCTCGAGAAGTGCCTGAGCCACGAGGTAGGGCAGGGACTGGGGGGGACTGGGGGGGCTGCAGGGCCGTGTGTCGCCTGCTGATGCCCCCCACCCCCCCCGTGTTTGTGTCCCCCCAGGCGTTCACGGAGACGCAGAAGAAGAGGCTCCTCTCCTGGAAGCAGCAGGTCCTGAAGCTGCTCCGCACCTTCCCCAAGAAGGTGCCGCTCGACAGCCAGGGCTATCGGCCCGCCAAGGGGTAGGTGGGGGTTTGGGGAGGGCCCGGGGGGTCTCAGGCACCCCCAGTCACACCCTGCACCCGTTTCCTCTTGGGGCTCTTTGCTCCCCCCAGGGGCCTGATTTCCCCCACTGTGCCCAACTTCTGCTCCCCCCCCCCCCCCCAATTTGGCGGGGTGTGAGGGGGTCTCAGCCTCTCCCAGGGCACCCTTCTGCCCCAGTTTGTCCCATTGCCCCCCTGCTGAAGGGTTGGGGTGCCTCATTTTCCCCTGGGGGGGACTCTGGGTGACCTGCAGGGGATCTGGGGGGTGCCAGTACCATCCTGATCCCCGCTGTGTCCTCCCCCAGCTGGGCCTTCGGCTCCAACTCGCTCCCCATAGCTGGCTCTGTGGGGGGGGCGGGGGGGCGGCGGGGGCAGCGCCCCTTCGCGTTGCCCCCCCGCCCGCTGCCCCCTGCCCGCCTGGGGCTGCTGGGGCCTGCTGGGGGGGCCCCTGCCCCCCGGCCCGCCCTCGGTGGACCCCCCCTCGGCGCCCAGGGACGCCAGGTGGGTCACGGGGATGGGTGTGGGCTCCTTTGGGGGTTCTGGGGGTCTGTGAGGATTTGGGGAGGGTCGGGGCATGGGTGGGGTGGGTGCTGGGGTCCTATGGGATTTGGGGGGGTTCATACGCTGGGATCCCTGGGGATATGGAGGTGGGGGGCTGGGGGGCAGAAGCTGGGGTCCCCAGGTATTGGGAGGGGTCCTATGGTGTGGGGGGCAGGTGAGATGTGGGGGTCCTTGGGCATTGGGGGGGATGCTGGGGGTTGAGGGGGGCAGGTGTGGGGGTCCCTGGGCATTGGTGGGGATCCTGGGGGTTGGGGGGGGGCAGGTGTGGGGGTCCCTGGGCATTGGTGGGGATCCTGGGGGTTGGGGCAGGTGTAGGGGTCCCCTGGGCATTGGTGGGGATCCTGGGGGTTGGGGGGGCGGGTGTGGGGGTCCCTGGGCATTGGGGGAGATCCTGGGGGTTGGGGGGGTGGGTGTGGGGGTCCCTGGGCATTGGTGGGGATCCTGGGGGTTGGGGAGGTGGGTGTGGGGGGGGCAGGTGTGGGGGACCTTGGGGACTGGGGGGGGCTGCTGTTTGTTGGGGTGTCTGGGTGAACTTGGGGGGTGCTGTTTGGGGGGGCAGACGCTGGGATCCTTTGGGCTACTCCTTCACCCTGGGATCCCCATGGGGGGAAATGGGGGTCCCAGATCCTGGGGGTCTTATTTTGGGGGGACCCTCCTGGATGCCAGCACCCCTGTGTCGGGGTTTGGCACCCCCCCGTAACAAAGACCCTGTCGCCCACCCCCAGAGCCTGTGGTTCGGCAGTGGGGGGGCCGGGGGCTCCCCGGGGAGCCGCAGCGCGGTGCAGCGCACCCACTCGCTGCCCGTCCACACCTCGCCCCAGGCCCTGCTCGCCTTCCCCCAGGGTAGGTCAGGGGGGGCCGGGACCCCCCCAGGAGGGTCTGGGGGGGTCTGGGAGGGGGGGACAGGGTGCCTGGGGCCCCCCCCCTCACCCTGTGTGTCGCCCCAGAGTGTCCCCTCCCCGGCACTGACCTGGAGATCAACCCCACGCTGGAGTCGCTGTGCCTGAGCATGACGGAGCACGCGCTGGGCGGTGAGGGGGGGCGCGGGGGGGACGCGGGGGGCACATGGGGGGGGCACGGGGATATGGGGGGGCACGGGGGTAACACGGGGGGCACAGGGGCGTGGGGGGGCACAGGGGCATGGGGATGACACGGGGGGACATGGCGGGGGGTGCCCGGAGATATGGGGGGGCGGGGCACAAAGGCACAGGGACACCGTGGGGGGACACGGTGCCCCCCCTGACACCGCCCCCCCCAACCCCCCCCGCAGATGGCACAGACAAGACCTCCACCATCTGATGGCGCCGCCCCCCTCCCCAAATCGGGGGGGCCACACCCTTAACACCCCCTCTGCCGGGGGGGGCACCCCCTCCATGACCAGTCACCCTCACCGGCCCCCCCCCGCGGGGGGGTACCCTAAAATAAGTGGGGGGTGGGGTTTAACCCCCCTGTCCCCCCTCCTCCAGGCCGGGAGGAGGGGCACCGGGACCCCTGCGAGGGAGGGGCTCCTGAGGCTGATGACCTCGCTTGGGGGGGGGGAGGGGGCGGGGGGCCGCGATGACACTACAGGGGCTGCGCACGGGGGCGGGGCTCTCCCGGCCCCTCTTTATTTTGGGGGGGATGGAGGGGGGTGGGGAGGGATTTGTTGTGTTTTCACCATTTTTAATAATCCCCGAATCCTGGGTTTTTGTTGGGTTTTTCTCTGTGTTGTTTTTTTTTTTTCCACTTTATTATTATATTATTATTATTAATATTATTTTCGGTTTTAGCCCCCCGGGGGGGGGGTGTCACCCTGTCCACCCCCAGGGGGGGCACACCCCAAATTTAGGTACATGTTGACACCCCCCGGGGTGGGGGAACGCCCCGGGACCCCCCCTCCCCGTCGGTACAGGCCCCCCCCCCCTTTGTACACGTAGCGCCGCGGCCCTTCAAGATAGAAACGTTATTTTAGATACATTTTATTATGAATAACTTTTGTTATGACTATGGCTGGTAACCATGACTACGTTAATAAAGAGAAAAAAAACAAACCCAAGTGGACCCAAAGTGCTTTTTTTTTGCCCCAAAATGGGGACGGGGGCGATGGGTCCAGGTTCAACCTCACTATGAGCTGCTGGAGAATCCCCCCGTCAGTCGCTGGAGGAGTCGGAGGCGTCGCTGGCGCTCTCTTCCTCTTCCTCCTCATCCTCCTCCTCTGAGGCCTCACTGGGGCTGAGGCGGGGGCTGCGGGGGGGACCCCCCTCGCTTCCCCCCGCCTCCGATTCTTCCTCCTCCTCCTCTTCCTCCTCTTCCTCATCGTTGTCGCTACCGAAGATCTCCTCCTGGTCACGAGCGGCCCGGGCGGCATCGCTGCCAGCCCGCCGGCCCCCTCTGCCTTCCTCATCCTCCTCTTCATCTTCGGCCTCATCCTCCTCCTCGCTGCGGGCCGAACCTCCCTGCTCGCTGCTGCTCCCGGAGCCTTCGGCCTCCTCCTCCTCGCCGCTCCCCCCGCCCTCGCTCTCGCTGCCCTTCTCACGCTCTTCATCTAGAAGGGAGGGGGAGAGATTGGGGGGGCCCCACGCTGTACCGCCGGCCGCAGGGGGGTACAGCCCCCCCCTCCGCCCCGGGAGTGCCCCCCCCAGACCCAGGACCCCCCCCAACCTGATCCGGCCGCCTCCTTCTCAGCCTCCATCTCCTCCTCCTCCTCTTCCTCGGGCTCGTGGTTCTCCAGCTGCGCCCGCCGTGCCTCCTTGGTGGGGGTGGGCAAGGGGGTGTGTCAGCAGGACACCGGGGTCCCCGAGTACCCCGGGGTGGGCAGGAGAAGGGGGTGGGGGGGTCCCCAATACCCCCCCCACCCCCCCCCGCAGCTGTACCTGGGCCTCCAGCTCCTTCTCGTTCATGTCGCGGTGTTTCACCACCAGCACCGCGTTGGTGCCCGACTGCACCCCCGCCCGGGCCCGCCGCTTGCTCAGCCGCACCCTGGGGGGGGGCGGAACTGGGGGGTCAGGCACCCCCGGGAGCCCCCACCCCGATCCCTCCTGCCTCCCAGGGAACCCCCCCAGACTGCTCCTGCCTCCCAGGAAACACCCCTAGACCTCTCCTGACCCTTCCCAACTCCCAGTGAACCCCACACTCCCCTGTGAACCCCCATGACCCCAGAGACACCCCCCCACCCCCAGATCCCCTGTGAACCCCCAGGAACCCACCCTAGACCCCCTGCAACACCCACCCCCCCACTGTCCTGGCAGGTGGTGGGGGGCTCAAGCACCCCTTGGGACCCCCCCAGCAAGACCCTCCCGCCACCACCGGCTCCCCCGCCCAGGGACCTCCAAAGAGCCCCCAGGGAAGGGGAACACCCCCCAGTGCCCCCTTTATTTGAAGGGGGGGGGGGGGGGGCGCCCAGCGCCTCCCAGTGCCCCCACCAGCCCCACCTGGTCTCCAGCTCGTTGTAGTAGACGCCATCGCCCTCGCGGAAGATGAAGAAGTAATTCTCCTCGTAGCCCTTGCTGGCCTTGTTCTTCACGTTCCAGTTGTACTCCCGGGCGATCTTGTAGTCGTATCTGGGGGGGGGGGGGAGGGCACGGGGGGGTGGGGGGGGCTGGGAAGACCCTCCCCCTCCCAAATCCCCCCACACACCTGCCAAAGCAGCCCCCCAAAACCTAATGGGCTCTGCCAGGCCCTCAGATTGTCCTCCACAGAGCTGGGGGATCCCTGCAACCGGCTCCCCGTGGCCCCCCCCAAGCTATATGAGACCCTCTGAAGCTATGCGGGCCCCCCACCCAGCTATATAGGACCCCCTCGGATGTATAAGGCCCCCCTCCCCGGATGCAGAGGACCCCCCCATACACATCCTCAGGGGCGTAATCCATCTCCTCCTCCTGGTCTCGCTTTCGCTTGCGCAGCGTCTCCTCCACCGGCAAGAAATAGGCCACGAACTGGTTCCCCTCCTCGTCCATCATCCCCCTGTGGTCAGGAAGGGGTTAAAGGGGGTGCAGGGAGGGCAAGAGGCACCCCCCGCCCCCCAAAATGTGCCCCCCCCAGCACCTGATCATGGCCTGGGACATCATCTCCAGCGCAGCCGGGCCGCTCGTGTCCTTGGGCGCCGGGTCCGAGTCGAAGATGACTTGGGCGCAAGGGTTGATCCACATCTGGGGGGGACAAAAAAGGGGGTGTTGGGGGCATAAAAAGGGGTGTTGGGGGGACAACATGCCCACCCCCCCCAAACCTCGAACCACCGTTCTGCCCCCAAAACCGCCTACTGCCCTCCCAACTACCCCTGCAGGACAGCGTCATGGGGGTGGGGGGGGATTTGGGGTGTAGCCCCCCCCTCATTGGGGGCTCCCCAACGTGTACCCCCACCCTGCCGAGGGAGACCCCAAAGTGTCCCCCTTACCTTGAAGTCGGGGAAGACGGGCATGACCTCGACGGGGGTGACACGGGGCTTGCTGTAATGCTGCGTGATCTGGGGGGGCAGAGGAAGGTGTCAGGGCTGTGCGTGCGACCCCAAAATCCCAGGGAGTCCCCAAATATCCCAGGGGGACCCCAAATATCCCATCGTCTGCCCCCTCACCGCTTTCTGGGCATCCTCGAAGGTTTTCTCGATGGCAGCGATCTGGCTGTCACGGTCTTTGTAGATCTCTTCCTCCGTGAACTGCTGCTTCACCGAGACGCCGATCCTGGCGGGGGGTGGGCACAGACACGGGGGGGTAAGGGGGGGGCAGGGGGCTGCATCCCCACACCAGGACCACCCCCCTGGACCCCCCTGGGACCCCCCAGACTCACTTGACCTCGGGTTTCTCGTTGGAGACGCCGTAGCGGTTGAACTCGGTGGAGATGTACTCGGTCTTGCGCATCCACGGCACCACCTTGGCGTGTTGCTGTGACCTGGGGGGGGGGGTGTGGCGTGATGTGGGGGGCCCCCCGGGGTTTGGGGGTGCCGTGTGCCCCCTCCAGCCAGTTTGGGGGTGCTCCCCGCCCCCACCCCCGGGGTGCCATTACCTCTTTGAGCTTGTTGGTGCCTGGATCTCCTCCTCCAGCAGCTTCTCATCTGCCGGGTCCAGAAGCACTGCGGGTGTGTGGAAGGAAAAATTTAGCTTCCCCTCCCAATTTTGGGGTTCCCACCCCACTGTTGGGGTCACCCCCAGTGTTGGGATCCCCCCCAATCTCCCCCCAACCCTTACTGGAAGCTCAGCCCCTTGGGGAGCTTCCAGGGTATCCCTCAGCCCTTGGGTGGATGTGCCGCCCTCCATGGGTACCCCCCTCAAATCTGGGCTCCCCCCCAAATTCGGGGTGTTCCCCCCAACTTCGGGGTCCCCCTGGTGCCCCACCGCTGGGGTCGATGCGGTAGGTGTCAGGGTTGATGAGGTCGATGGTGACGCCCAGGTCGGGCTCTGTCAGCAGGTCGTGCTTGTGCTGCTTCTCCAGCGATGTTGCCTTGTACTGCACAAACCTGGGGGGGGGGGGGGAACGACACGTCCAGGCACCCCAAAAGGCCCCCCAAAAACCCCAACCCCCCCCAAACCCCAAATCACCCCAAAAAATGCCACTTTCTCCTAAAAGACCCCACAAAGCCCCAAAACACACCCCTCAAAAAACCCACCTCTGCCCAAACGCCCCACCAAACCAGGGGGGGTTCAAAACGCACCAGTCCCCCCCCAATCCCTCCCCCAGCGCTGAGTGAACCCCCAAAGCACCCCAGCCCCACCAAACGCCCCCGCCCCCCCTTTGTGCTGCAGGAACCAGACGGGACCCCAGCCCCCCAAACCTCTCCCCGTCCCCCCATGCACTGCCCAAACCCAGGGGAAAGCCCCCAAAATGCCCCTGCTGCCCCGTTTTATGGTCCAAATTGGGGTACGGGAGGGGGGAGGGGCTACCCCCTGAGCCGCCCCTCCTCCCCCCGCCCCCCCGTACCGGTTCTGGTCGAAGGGGTACGTGATGAACTTGGGGTCGAAGGGGATGTCAGGGAGGCTGTTGCAGTACTTGACCCGACAGACCACACCCGACCTGGGGGGCCGGGGGTGTCAGGGGGCCCCTGAATACAGGGGGGCCCCCGAACACAGTGGGGTCGTGGGGCCCCAAAACACAGGGGGGACCCACAGGACTGGGGGGCAGCATAAGCCCCCCCAGGCTCTGCCCCCCACTCACCTCTCCGGCAACGTCCGGTGGGAGCTGGGCCTGTGGGGAGGGGGAGGGAAGCAGGGGGACCCTGGCGTGCGGGTGCCCCGCCCCCCCGGTGTGTGCTGTGACATCATCAGGGGACCCCAGCATCCAGGACCACCCCCACCCTCTCTATGATGTCATGAGGCAATCCCCACCCCTGCACTATGATGTCATGAGAAGACCCAGGCACACAGACCCCCCAATCCTCACCATGTACACTATGACATCATGGGGGTACCCCAACACCCCGAGTCACCCCCTATGTTAGCTATGACGTCAGAAAGGGACCCAGGCTTCCACCCGCCGCCCTCCCCCCTTGTGTGACGTCACGAGGGGAGCCCCCTCCCCTTCTGTGCGCTATGACATCAGGATGTCACGCAGGTGCCTGGGACCCCCAAGCCCCCCACATGTTCTATGACGCCATAAGGGGACCCCGTTGTCACGGACCCCCAACCCCCCACGTGCGTTATGACGTCAGGACACCCAGGTTCACGCGCTCCCCGGGGGGAGTGACATCACGAGGGGACCCAGACGGCCCGGCTCCCCCCCCCCCGACCCGCGGCCCCGCCTCCGCCCCGTGACGCCACGGCGCCCGCCATGACGCCAGGCCCGTGACGACGCCGCACCTGTGGCCCGGCTCCTCCCGCTGCGCCTGCGTCTGGATGGTGGGAGCCATGGTGGGGCCGGCCCCGGGCCCTCCGCAGGCACCGCGCGGGGCAGCTGCTTCCGGCCGGCGCCAGGACCCCCCACCCTGACGTCACTTCTCGGCGCGCGGGGCCGGACGGGAGCGGAAGCCAGGCGCGCGCCCGGGAAATGGCGGCGCAGCCGCAGCCGCCCCCGACGGGGCCGGGCGCGGGGCCGGGCCCGGGACCTCCCGCCGCCCCCGCGCCGCCGCCGGCTCTGCCCGCCGCCGCCGGGCCGGGTCCGGGTCAGCCGCCGGGTCCGGGGCAGGCCCCGGGGCCGCCGCTGCCGGCGCAGGTGGCGGCCGCGCAGGCGCAGGACTTCGACCCGGTGCAGCGGTTCCGCCTCCTCATCCCCCAGCTAAAGGAGAGCCTGCAGGTGGGCGGGGTCTGCCGCAGACACGGGGCGGGGTCTGCCGCCGGCGGGGGGGTGAGGCCTGACGCGGTGGACAGACTATTCCCGGCATGGGGGCGTGGCTTACCGCCGGGAGAGGGCGGGGCTTGTCAGCGGGGGGGGGGGTCTGCCACCGGGGAGGCGTGGTGTTGGGACGGGGCGGGGCCGGCACTGGCAGGGAGGGTCCCCCTGGGCGTTGGGGGCTCCCTGTGCTGGTAATGGGGGTCCTGGGCAGAGTCCCTGTCCCCATGCTCTTGTTTGGGTGGTCCATGGCGATCCTTGTGCTGGTAATGGGGGTCCTGTACCAATGTCCTTGTCTGGGGGTTCCCAGGGGGTCCCTGTGCTGGTAATGGGGGTCCTGGGGGGGGTCCCTGTCCCCATGCCCTTGTTTGGGGGGTACTAGGGGGTCCTTGTGCTGGTAAAGGGGGTCCTGGGCGGCTCCCTGCCCTAATGATTGAGGGTGGGGGAGGTGTCCCAGAGTGTCCCCCCCCAGTAAATGAGTCCCCACAACTGATGACAAGTGTGGGGCCGTGGTGGGAGCTGGGGGGGTCTGCGTGTCCCGCCCTGATGCCCTTCCCCACCCCCCGCAGACCCTGATGAAAGTGGCAGCGCAGAACCTGGTGCAGAACTCCAGCATCGACAACGGGCAGTGAGTGACCATCCCCCAGTATGCCCCAGTGCCTTCCCAGTGCCCCCCAGCTCCATCCCAGTACCCCACAATACCTTCCCAGTGCTCTCCAGTACCCCCCAATGCCTTCCCAGTTCCTCCCAGCGCCATCCCAGCACCCCCCAGTGCTCCCCCACTGCCTCCCATTCCCTGCTGCAGCCCCCCAGTCCCTTCCCAGTGTCCCCCGGACACCCCCCCGGGGGGCAGCAGTGGCAGTGAGGGTGCTCCCCCCCCCCGCAGGAAGAGCGCCGATGGGGTCCTGCAGCGCTTCGACAAGAGCCTAGAGGAGTTTTACGCCCTCTGCGACCAGCTGGAGCTCTGCCTTGTGAGTGACCACCCCCGGGACCCCCAGCATGGGCCCCACACCCCCAGTGGCATTGGTGTCTCCCTAAACCCCCGCCCCTTGGCACCGCCATGCCCCTAGCCCCATCCCTGTCCCCCCAGTCTTCTCCCCCTGCTGTCATTCCCCCAGTGACCCCCCCACCCCCCCATGACACCCCCGGTGTGGTCCCCACACTCCCAGTGGCACTGGTGCCCCCCCTAAACCCCCACCCCTTGGCACCACCACGCCCCCAGCCCCACTCTCACCCCCTCCCAATCTTGTCCCCTCTGCTGTTGCCCCCCTAAAGTGACCCCACCCCCATGTCCCTGTCCTTCCTGTAAACCCCCCAGTGTTGTCCCCATGCCCCCAGTGGCACTGGTGCCCCCCTAAACCCCCACCCCTTGACACCACCATGCCCCCATCCCCACCCCATTCCCACCCCCAATCTTGTTCCCTTGGCTGTTCCGACCCCAGTGACCCCCCTGTGTCCGTCCCCCCCACAGCGCCTGGCCCACGAGTGCCTCTCGCAGAGCTTTGACAGCGCCAAGCACGCCCCAGCCCTGGTGCCGGCAGCCCCGAAAGGCGAGGGGGGGGCAGGCGAGACCCTCCCCTACACCCAGTACCTGCCCCTCATCAAGGCCCAGATCGCCGGTGCCAAGGACATCCACAATGCCCTGCTGGAGGGGGCCAACAAGATCACGGGCAAGTTGCCCCCCCCGGGGGGGCCCTAAGTGTTTGGGGGAGCCCCCTTGGGGGTCATGGACCCCCCCCCCCCAAAGCCTCCCGTGGGGGGCTGAGGGCAGATATAAAGGGTTTTGGGAGGGCCTGAGCATGGATATGGGGGGCTGGGGTTTTGGGGGGCTGACACCCGCGGTGGGGGGGCCTGATGGGGTGGGGTGCGGGGGTACTGGACCCCCCCCTCCCCGGGTTTGGAGGGAAAACATCTGTTTTTTGGTAAATAAAGTGTTTTTTCTCTGCTGTTGGCTCCTCTATGCCTGGGGCAGGACCCTGGTGGGCAGGAGGGGGGGGCGGTGGGGCCGCCTGCCATGGGAAGAGGCGTGGGATGGCGTGGGCTGAGGCGCTGCGCCGTGACGTCACGGCCGGGCCGTGGCGTCACTCCCCCGCCCCCCCCCCCAGCGCGCCTGCCGCCTTCGCGCCGCCTGTTTTGCCGTCTCCGGGCCGCCGTCGCCTTCTGCCGCTTGGGGCACGTGACCGCGGCAGGTCCCGCCCACGTGACGCTGGGGCGGGTCTCGCGAGAGGCGGTGGCGACGCGGCGGGACCGGGATCGGGCCTACAGCCGGGCCTGCGCCGGGGCCCGGAGCGGAGCGGAGCTGCCGTTCGCAGCCGGGGTGAGGCCACGGCGGCGGTGGTGGGCCCTCCCTGGGGGTGGGCGCTGCCGGGGCCACCCCTGACCCGCCCCCTGGGGCTGGGGCAGGGGCTCGGCGGGTCCCGGTAGGGCCGTTCCCGAGCGTGGGGGTTGTGCTTCTCTGTTCGCCCTTCCTGCCCCGGGACACCCCGGTATCGCCCCCCGCGTCCCTCCGGAAGGCCCCCAACCGCCTTCTGTCCCCCCCAGACCCCCTCCCCCACCTCCTCTCAGGTCCTCCCGGGAGACCCCTAGGCCCTCCTCAGGACACCCCCAGAGCCCCCTACCTGCCCTCCCAGGTCCTCGCGGGACACCCCCAGACCCCACTGCCTTCACCCCAGGTCCTCCCAGGACACCCCCAGACCCCCCCACCTGCCCCCTCAGGCGTTCCCAGGACACCCCCACTTCCCCAGACCCCCCCGCCTGTCCCCCCCCCAGCATACCCCCATCTCTGTGCCCCAGATCCCCCAGCGCCGCCATGTCGGACAGCGACGACAGCAACTTCTCGGAAGACGAGAGCGAGCGCAGCAGCGAGGCCGAGGAGGCCGAGGAGAACGAGGTGAGGCTGAAGGCTGCAGCAGGGGCAGGGAGGGCATGTGTGGGTGCTCTCCCTCACCCCCCCAAACTCCCCCAGGCCGAGGAGGAGCGTGCCAGCGTGGCTGGCAGTGAGAAGGAGGAGGCTGAGGAGGAGGAGGAGGAAGAAGAGGAAGAGTACGATGAAGAGGAAGAAGAGGAAGATGATGACCGACCAGCCAAAAAGCCACGCCATGGCGGCTTCATCCTGGATGAGGCCGGTGAGCTGGGGGGCCGTGGGGAAGTTGTGGGACCACCACCGCCCTCCCGGCCTCGCTCACTACCCTGACCCATCCCCCCAGACGTGGACGACGAGTACGAGGACGAGGACCAGTGGGAGGACGGAGCTGAGGACATCCTGGAGAAAGGTGAGCAGCATCCCCACACCGCTTTGGGGCCCCCCCAGGGCTTTGGGGGCCCCCCCAGGTCCCTTCCTTGCCCTGGATGCCCAAGGAAGAGGATGGAAGTGCAGCTCATTGGGGACCAACCTGTGCCCTCTGGCTCTTTCCCCCACCCAGCCCCTTTCCCCCCCCCAAGACCCATCACTGGGGGGCGGGAGGACTGGCACGTCTCCCCTGCTTCCCGCTGTCTGTCTATCCCTCCCTCCCTGTGTCTGTCTGCTCAGCACATCTCATCCACGCTCGCCTGGGGTTTTTCTTTTGCTTCCCCCCATTTCCCCCCCTTTTCCCCCCCGTGCCACTGTCTGAATTTTGATTCCTTCCCCTTTGTTCCCCCCTCACCCGCGGGTGGTTTTGCCGCTATTATTTGCTCCATTCTCCACCGCCACTCCTTCCTCCTGAGCAGAAGAGATCGAAGGTAAGCCCAAATCACCCCGCCGTCCCCCCCATCTCCCCTCGGGGTCCCCTCCCCACCCTCAGGGCCGAGCAAGCCCAGCCTACCCCCTCGCACCATCCCCCAGGGGCGAGATCCTGACCTTCCTCTTCCTCGCAGCTTCCAACATCGATAACGTGGTGCTGGATGAGGATCGCTCTGGCGCTCGGCGGCTGCAGAATCTCTGGAGGTGACGGCGGCTCCGTCCGCGTGTCTGTCTGTCTGGCAGGGCGGCGGGGGCTGCGCTGACACCTCCTTCCCTCCCCAGGGACCAGCGCGAGGAGGAGCTCGGCGAGTATTACATGAAGAAATACGCTAAGTCCTCGGTGGGAGAGACGTGAGTCCCTGTCCCCATCCCCAGTGCAACAGGCAGCGCCCCCGCTCTCCCCGCACCCCTTCTTTCATTATTTTTTATATAATTTTCCCTTTTTGTAGTGTTTATGGTGGCTCTGACGAGCTGTCAGACGACATCACACAGCAGCAGCTACTGCCTGGAGTCAAGTGAGTCTCACGGAGGTTGGGGGGAAACCTGTGTAGTTTTGGGAGGAAAAAGGAGCAAATCGGGACGAGCCGCCCCATAACGGTGTTTCCCTCTCTGTTCCCGTGCAGGGACCCCAATCTCTGGACTGTGAAGTGCAAGGTGGGTGCTGGGGGATGCAGCGGGGCTCGGCACAACAGAGGGAGTCCACGTTCCCACCCCTAAAACATCCTTTTTGCCCCCAGATCGGCGAGGAGCGTGCCACAGCCATCGCCCTCATGCGGAAGTTCATTGCTTACCAGTTCACCGACACAGTGAGGCCACGGGGCAGCCGGGCTGCGGCCGGAGGGGGAGGTGACAGTGCCGTGGTGTCCCCAACGCATCCCCTCGTCCTCCAGCCCCTGCAGATCAAGTCAGTGGTGGCCCCCGAGCACGTCAAGGGTTACATCTACGTGGAGGCCTACAAGCAGACACACGTCAAGCAGGCGATCGAGGGAGTGGGTAACCTGCGCATGGGCTACTGGAACCAGCAGATGGTCCCCATCAAAGAGATGACCGACGTCCTCAAGGTGGTGAAGGAGGTCACCAACCTCAAGCCCAAATCTTGGGTGCGCCTCAAAAGGGGGATCTACAAGGATGACATCGCCCAGGTGAGGAGGGGAAGAGGACAGGGATGCCGTGGAGGGGGGGACACCCGGCTCAGCTTGCCTTTGTGCCCCCCAGGTGGATTACGTGGAGCCCAGCCAGAACCAGATTTCCCTCAAGATGATCCCCCGCATTGACTTTGACCGGATCAAAGCCCGCATGAGCCTGGTAAGCGGAGCTGCGCCGCGCTGGTGCTGGCACTGCTACCATGCTGCTGCCCTTCGCTCACCTCCTGCTGCCCCCTGCCCCGCAGAAAGACTGGTTCGCCAAGAGAAAGAAGTTCAAGCGACCCCCGCAGCGGCTTTTTGACGCTGAGAAGATCCGGTAGGCGACCTTCACTGTGCCAGGGGACGTCAGACATGGCCCCAAAAGCCCCCCCCCAGGGGAGCTGCCCTCCTCAAGGGAGGGCTTTAATCCCTGCGGGGGCCTCTTGCCCATCGAGGGGGTGATTTGGGTTTTGTCCCAGGTCCCTGGGAGGTGACGTGGCATCCGACGGGGACTTTCTCATCTTCGAAGGCAACCGTTACAGCCGCAAGGGATTCCTCTTCAAGAGCTTTGCCATGTCAGCCGTGGTGAGCACCGCTGCCGTGCTGGGGTTGAACCCCAAACCCACTGGTTTTCCCCCCAAAACCATTTCCTTTATAATACCAAGGGCCGTTGGGAGGCTGGTGGTTCCTCAGAGGGGATGGTGCCGCCAATCCAGGTGCGTTTTGGGGTGGAACAGGGCGTTTTGGCCACCGGCTCTGCTCTTGACAGATAACGGAGGGCGTGAAGCCCACCTTGTCGGAGCTGGAGAAGTTTGAGGACCAGCCCGAAGGCATCGACCTGGAGGTGGTGACAGAGAGCACGGGTAAGCGGGTGCCACCCCCGCCCCCCTGCTGTCCCCTCTGCGGTGCCAGCCCCTCACCATCCCCACCATCCCAGGGAAGGAACGAGAGCACAACTTCCAGCCCGGCGACAACGTGGAGGTGTGCGAGGGTGAGCTGATCAACCTGCAGGGCAAAATCCTCAGCGTCGATGGCAACAAGATCACCATCATGCCCAAACACGAGGACTTGAAGGTCAGGGAGTCCCCAGAGAGCGACACCGGGTGCCTCCTGGGGCTGCTGCAGCCACCCTGGACCCTGCCAGCCCCTTCTCCCCAGTCCCACTGCGTTCTCCTCCCCTCCACCGCAGGACATGCTGGAGTTCCCGGCTCAGGAGCTGCGGAAGTATTTCAAGATGGGTGACCACGTCAAGGTGATCGCGGGGCGTTTCGAGGGCGACACGGGCCTGATCGTGAGGGTGGAGGAAAACTTTGTCATCCTTTTCTCTGACCTGACCATGCACGAGGTATTTGGAGGGTGAAAAGTCCTGCTCAGTACCCACAATGTGCTGGTTTTGGGGGGGAAAAAAAGAGGGAAAATGTGTGTTTTATGTTTCTTGCCACCAGCTCAAGGTTCTGCCACGGGACCTGCAGCTCTGCTCGGAGACAGCGTCTGGTGTGGATGTGGGGGGGCAGCATGAGTGGGGTGAGCTGGTGCAGCTGGACCCCCAAACTGTGGGTGTCATCGTCCGTCTGGAGCGGGAGACCTTCCAGGTGAGTCCCAGCTCCCTGGGGATTCCTGGAGGAGCCGTGTCCCCTGCTCGGGTGGGGGTTCCACACTCATCCCCATGCCCAAGCCGTGTCCCCTGCCCTGGCGGGGTCCCCGTTTTTGGCCGCCCTCCTCCCAGCCTCTTGCTGTCCCCACAGGTGCTGAACATGTACGGGAAGGTGGTGACGGTGCGGCACCAGGCTGTCACCAGGAAGAAGGACAACCGCTTCGCTGTCGCCCTTGATTCGGAGCAGAACAATATCCACGTCAAGGACATCGTCAAAGTCATAGACGGACCTCACTCGGTAGGGGCTTACAGGGTTTGGGGGTGTCCTGGGGGTGTGACAGACCCTCCTGGTGCTTTGGGGGCCCCCAGGGGTTGTCTGGGTCTGTTCCTGCTTCAGGGACTGCCCCAGGGGTGAGCTGGGTCCCTCCTGGCACCTTGGGGGGGGGGTCCGTGGTGTATGTGGGTCCCTCCTGGCACCCCCCTGCATCCCTCCCAGCACCGAGGGGACACTGGATCCCTCCCAGCACCCCTCTGGGTCCTTCACATTGCTGAGGGGAGGACCTAGTCAGCTCTCTGGGGCTTGCCCCTGCCTTTTTACCAGTGCTTAACCCCACCGTTTTACTGGGGCAGGGACGTGAGGGGGAGATCCGGCACCTCTTCCGGGGCTTTGCCTTCCTGCACTGCAAGAAGCTGGTGGAGAACGGCGGCATGTTCGTCTGCAAGACCCGGCACCTCGTCCTGGCGGGTGGCTCCAAGGTGGGGACACACCTGGGGACAGCTGGGGGGGCTGCAGCCCCCCAGTTTTGCCGCTGCCCCCCCCTCCAGGTGCCATTTTCTCTTACAGCCACGGGACGTCACCAATTTCACCATGGGTGGCTTCGCACCCACGAGTCCCCGTATCAGCAGCCCAATGCACCCCAGTGGGGCTGGTGAGTGTTGGGTGTCCCCAAGGCTGGGGGGTTGTCACCAGGAGCCCCCCTGAACTCCGTCTTGGTCCCGCAGGCCAGCGTGGTGGTTTTGGTGGCGGCGGCATGAGCCGTGGCCGCGGGCGGCGGGATAACGACCTCATCGGGCAGACGGTGCGCATCTCCCAGGGACCCTACAAAGGTGGGCGCCTTCTGGCGGGGGGCGGGTTGCCTATTTGTCCCCCCCCCAAGTAGGGGATGGGGCCTTGGGGGCTGCCCGGACCCCTACCCTGAGGCCCCATCCTGTCCCGCAGGCTACATTGGGGTGGTGAAGGACGCGACAGAGTCGACAGCCCGCGTGGAGCTGCACTCCACCTGCCAGACGATCTCGGTGGACCGCCAGCGCCTGACCACCGTGTGAGTGGGGGAGACAGGGACACCGGGGCCAGGGTGGCCCTCGGAGATGCCCCGATGGGTCAGGGTGGTCCTCAGAATTTGTGGCACTTGGGCCAGAACCTCTCTTGGGGCAGGTGACAACCGCAGACACGAGCAGGGCTCGTTCAGGGGGGTCCCCGCCCTGGTACGGTGTCCCCATCCCCTGACACCCATGTGTCCCCGCAGGGGCTCACGGCGCCCGGGCGGGATGACATCGGCCTACGGGCGCACCCCCATGTATGGATCCCAGACCCCCATGTACGGCTCCGGCTCCCGCACCCCCATGTACGGCTCGCAGACCCCCCTGCACGACGGTGAGTGGCGCGAGAGTCAATGGGGTAGGGAGGGCACAGGGATTAGGGGGACCCTGGGGGTGGACCAGGATGAGGTGGGACCTTGGGGGACACCAGAGTAGATCGCCAGGGACACCGGGGTGATCTTTTGCAGGTAGTGGGGCTGGGGACATGGAGAAGGGGGTCTCGGGGTGGGGGGGGACACGAGGTGGGACTGACAGAGCTGCTGTGGGACCCTTGCAGGCAGCCGCACGCCGCACTACGGCTCACAGACGCCGCTGCATGACGGCAGCCGCACACCGGCCCAGAGCGGCGCCTGGGACCCCAACAACCCCAATACGCCCTCCAGGTGGGTACAGTGGGAGTCTCCCCCACTGGGATACCCCGTTTTGGGGTCCCTAGCCACTAGGATGGCCCCACTGTGACAATGACACTCATCTGTCCCCTATAGGGCTGACGAGGACTTCGAGTACGGCTTTGATGACGAGCCCACGCCCTCGCCGCAGGGCTACGGGGGAACCCCCAACCCGCAGACCCCCGGCTACCCTGACCCCTCATCCCCCCAGGTCAACCAGCCCTACAACCCGCAGACCCCCGGCACGCCGGCCATGTGAGTGCTCCTTCTGCCCCACGGCAGGTCCCAGGGGACCCCAAACTGCAGCCCTGGGGGGAAACTGCTCCTGCGGAACCCCAAACCATTGCCCTGGAGGGGAAAGCTGCACTCCTAGGGGACCCCAGGCCACAGACCTGGGGGGTAACTGTGCTCCTGGGAGACACCAACCACGGTACTGGGGGGAAGCCATGGCCCCTGAATCAGTGTCCCAGGGTGAAACCGCAGCCCCAGAGGACCCTGAACTACACCCCTGGGGGGGAAACTGCTCCTGGGGGACCCCAAACCACGGCCCTGGGTGGGAACTGTTCCCCTAGGGTGCAGTGTTGGCCCTGGAGCACCCCAAATCCTCAAACCCCATCCCTCCACCACCTCTCCTTTCCACCCCTCCAGGTACAACACGGACCAGTTCTCGCCCTATGCCGTCCCCTCGCCGCAAGGCTCCTACCAGCCCAGCCCCAGCCCCCAGAGCTACCACCAGGTCGCCCCCAGCCCCGTGGGCTACCAGAACACCCACTCGCCAGCCAGCTACCACCCCACGCCATCTCCGATGGCCTACCAGGTACCCCCAGCACGTCAACACCTCCCCTAAACCTCCTCATAGTCCCCATTTAACTCCCTCTACACCCCCCACAAACCCCCTCTATACCCCCTACCCTGCCCTCATAGCCCCCTCCAAATCCCAGCCCTGCCATATAGCCCCCCTGTAACCCCAAAATGCCCTCATAGTCCCCCTATGCTCCCCTTGTAGCCCCCTTACAATCCCCAACTCTGAAATACAGGCCCCCTACACCCCCTGTAGTTCCCCTACAGCCCACAACCCACCATGTAGCTCTCCTACACTCTGTTATAGTCCTCTGTAACCCCAAAACCCCTCATACCCCCACTACAATCCCCTCGTAGCCCCCCTAGAACTCCAGAACCCTCTCATAGTCCCCCTACAACCTCCAAACCCTCTCATAGTTGCCCTATAATCCTCTTGTAGCCTCCCTCCAACCCCACCATGTAGCCCTCCTACACCCCTTTATAGCCCCTATAACACCCCAAACCCCACTCATAGCCCCCCTACTCCCCCAAAGCTGCCTCCTCTCTCTTCACCCAGGCCAGCCCCAGCCCCAGCCCGGTGGGCTACAGCCCCATGACCCCCGGGGCCCCCTCCCCGGGGGGGTACAACCCCCACACTCCTGGATCGGGGATCGAGCAGAGCTCCAGCGACTGGGTGACCACCGACATCCAGGTGAAGGTCCGTGACACCTACCTGGACAGTCAGGCAGTGGGACAGACTGGGGTCATCCGCAGCGTCACGGTGAGACCCCAGAGGGATTTGGGGGGCAGTTTGGGGGACGGGGGGCTACACAGGGGGTGATGCTGACCCCCCAGTTTTGTCCCTGTAGGGTGGGATGTGCTCAGTCTACCTGAAGGACAGTGAGAAGGTGGTGAGCATCTCCAGCGAGCACCTGGAGCCTGTCACCCCCACCAAGAGCAACAAGGTAGGGGCTCCCCCAGGCCCTGCCCCCCCACCTCTGGGCCCCTCCAGACCACCCAGCGCTCCCCCTGTGTTCCCCCCCACGCGCTCCCCCTGTCCTACCACCACCCAATGGTCCCTTGTGGACCTTCTAGATCCCCTCTGGTGCCACACCAGCCCCTCGGGGACCACCCGCAGCCCCTCTAGGACCCACCACCACCTCAAGGCCCCCTTTGTCCCCCCATCCCGGCACTAATGGCCCCCCCACAGGTAAAGGTGATCCTGGGGGAGGACCGCGAAGCCACCGGCATCCTGCTCAGCATCGACGGGGAGGACGGCATCGTCCGCATGGATTTGGAGGAGCAGCTCAAGATCCTAAACCTCCGCTTCCTGGGCAAACTGCTGGAGGCCTGAGGGGGACCCCCTCTGCGCCCCCCTGCTGCCCCCCATTTTCTTTGTGTCCCCCCCATTTTCTAACCCCTCCCTCCCCCCCCTTCTCTGCACTGCTGGTTGTAATGAGGTTTAGGTGTCAAATAAACACCTGTGAGTGCGGCACCCTCTCTTCTGTGCTCCCCTTGGCGTGAGGGGGCCCATGGGGCTGGTGGGGTGGAACTGGGGGTCCCCCTGCCCCATAGAACTGGGGGGGGTGTGTGGAATCGGGGGCCTGTGCTCCGTGGACCTGGGGCAAACGGGGTCAGAGCGGCCCCCCGTGCGGGGGCGGGAGGGAGGTGAAGCGGGGCCCTGAGGCCGTTGGACCGAGACCCCCGTGGGGGCGAGGTTTGGACCTGGACCCCTCCCCCGGGGCCGGGGCTGGGTGGGGGGCCTCAGCTGCGGCCGCGCACGAGTTCCGCCCCTTCGCCCCACCTCCTCTTCTCATTGGCTGTCCCTCTGCCGGCCACGCCTCCCCACTGCCATTGGCCAATATCCGTGCCGCCATTGGTCGTCGGCCCTCACGCCACGCCCCTCACGTCTTGCCTCCTCCCCCTACTCTCTCCCCGCCGTCTCTCATTGGCTGCCGGCGCGGGAAGGGGCTTGGCGGTGGCGGTCGCGCCTGCGCCGTGTGGCGCGCGGTGCGGGAAGATGGCGGCGGCGGCGGCTCGGGCCGTGGCGGCCTGCGGGGTCCGCGCCGCCCTGGGGGCCCGTCGGGCCCGCACCGCGTTCGGCCGAGCCGCCAGCGGCACCGCCGGCACCGTCGGCACGGAGGCCGTGCTGCGGGAGCGGCTGCGGCGGCACCAGGTGGGCTGAGCCCAGCGGCAGGGCCGGGCTCGGGCATGGGCCTGGGCCTGAGGGGCGGTGAGAGCCCCGCGGGGCGGAGGGATGCGGGGGTCCCACGGGTGTCCCGGTGGTCCCCGAGGGTCTGTGACTGTTGTTGGGTGTTCCCAGGGCTCCCCGGGTGTCCCGGGCCATCCTCGGCCACCACTAGGGTTCCGTGGAGATCCCTGGGGCTCCCTCGGTATCCCCAAGGGTCTGTGGGGGTTTCTGGCCATTGTCAGACATCCCTGGGGGTTCCCAAGGGTCCTTGGCTCTCCCTGAGTGTCCTTGGCCATTCTCGGACATCCCCAGGTGTCACTCAGTGTCCATTGTGCTTCCCGGCTGTCCTTGGAAATCCCTAGGGTTCCGTGGGAGTCTCCAGGGGTCCCTGGTGGTTCTACCCATCCTCAGACATTCGTGGGGGTCCCCAGGTGTCCGTGGGACTCGCTGCGTGTCCCTGCCTCTCCCTGGAGCTCTCTGGGTGCCCCTGGCCATCCTCAAACATCCCTAGAGGTCCCCAAGGGTCCCTGGGGCTCCCCAGGTGCCTCTGGCTGTCCGTAGAACTCTCTGGATGTCCCCGGTCACCCTCACACAACCCTGGAGCTCCCCAAGCATCCTTAAAGGTCCTAGGAGGCTCCTTGGCTGTCGTTGACTGTCTCTAGGGCTCCCTAGATGTCCCTGACTGTCCTCAGACCTTCCCAGCTGTCCTCAGGTATCCCTGGCTGGCCCGGGAACCCCCCAGCCATCCCCAGGGCTCACCCTTATACCCAGGACTCACACAGAGACCCCCGCCCCATGTCCCCACAGGCAGCAGAGGGACCCCTGGGACACACCCCCAGCCCGGAGGAGGAGGAGGAGGAAGAGCGGCGTCGGCGGGAGCGGATGGCGACCGCCCGGCGGGTGGCCCTGCGCCTGGCAGGGCTGCTGGGCGCTGGCACCAGTGTGGTGATCGTCTACATCTTCGGTGGGTCCCTGGCATCCCCCGCGCATCCCCCCTGCCCCCAGTGCCGCTGTGGCCGCTCCTCACCTCCACTCTCTCCCACCCGCAGGCAGCAACGCGGTGGACGAGCACGGCGCCAAGGTGAGGGGCACCCAGCGGCTGTTTCCCCCACCTTTTTTAGGTGGGGGGGCTGCACTGATGTCCCCTCCCTGCCTTTTGGGGACATCTGGGGACATCATGCAGGCTTAGCACCCTCTCCCTCCCTTCCCCATGCAACCCTGTCTGTGCCCTTTTGCTGGTATTTTCCCTTTTTTTGGGGGTGTTTGCCTCGGGGTCCCATGTCCCCGAGGGGGCTGACCTGTCCCCAAAGGGAGTGCGGTGTCCCCATAGGGACAGACAGTCTTTGTCACACCGCAGGGAGGCATTTTTCTCACCCAAACCCCCTTTTTTGGAGAATTTGAGAGGTGTTGAAGGGGACTTTGATGCGTGGCAGGGCTCCCCGGGGAGGGAGAAGTGCGAATTGCCCTGCTTGTCTCCGGCACCCAGCAGGGGGGACACAGGGACATCAAACGGTGACGGGTGGGGGGAGCACAGAGCAGGTGATAATGGCAGCAGCAGGGTGACAAGGACATCAGTCAGCGGAAGGAAACCACACAGAAACGGCGTCACCTACCTGCAAATTGTCCCTGTCACCTGGCGTGTTCTTTCCCTGTCCGGTGTCGCCACGGCCCCTCTGTTGTCACCGTGTCCTTCTTGCTGTCGCCATCGTAACCCTCCACCTCCCTCTTCTCCCCACAGATCCCTGATGAGTTCGATAGCGGTGAGTGACGTCCCCAGACGCCCCCGGGGGGGTGACGGCCGCCGCAGGGCAGGGGACACGTCGTGTCCTTGGGGCCATTTGACACTGTGGTGTTGTGGCCAGAGGCTTTTATGATGTTTTTAACACCCTGTTGTTACCCAAAAGGGGCGCTTTTTTGGCATTTTGGTCTTTGTCCTGGTGGGGGGGTGGTGGTGGGGAACTGTCACCTGCCTTGGGGACAGCAGGGACCCTGGGTGACCCTCACCCGTACTGGTCTTGGCTCCACAGACCCCGTGGTCATCCAGCAGCTCCGCAGGACCTACAAGTATTTCAAGGACTACAGGCAGGTGTGTGGGGACCTGTTTTGGGGCAGTTCCCCCCCATTTTGGGGGGGCTTCATCTGATCGGGGGTGGCTGTCCCTTTCCTGAGAGCTTTACTGTCATGGGGAGCTTTGTCCCTATTTTGGGGATCTTTTGGGCACATTTTGCATCCTCATCTCCTCTTGGAGGACTGTGTCCCAGTGGTGGGGAGTCACATTCCTGTTTTGGGGTCCCCTGTCGCTAATCTGGGGTCCTTGTCCCCATCTTGGGGTCTTTGTCATGAGGCAGGGGCTCCCGTCCCTGTTTTGGGGGGTCTTTGACCCCATTTGCCAGGTGTTTTGTCCTCACACCCCAGCCCTTGCCCCTGCGCTGGTGCGGGGACCCTGTCCCCATTTGGGGACCTTTGTCTCCACGCTGCTGGCTCGTCCCCATGCTTGGGGGGCTCCATCCGTCCCCCTGAATCCCCCAGATGATCATCGAGCCCACCAGCCCCAAGCTGCTGCCGGACCCCCTGCGCGAACCCTACTACCAGCCCCCCTACACCCTCGTCATTGAGCTCACCGACGTCCTGCTGCACCCCGAGTGGTCGGTGAGTGTCCCCCGAGCCTCCCCGTGCCCCCCCCAAGCTGCCACCCCCCGGTGACATCTCCCTGTCCCCCGCCCAAAACCAGCTCGTCACTGGCTGGCGCTTCAAGAAGCGCCCGGGCATCGAGAGCCTCCTCCAGCAGCTCGCACCCCTCTACGAGATTGTCGTCTTCACCTCCGAAACCGGCATGGTGAGTGCGAAGCCGGGGGGACGCGGCCACCGTGGGGGGTGACAGGGCCACCCAGGGGTGCCCCCCACCCTCTCACCCCGCCCCGTTCCCCTTCCCCAGACTGCCTTCCCCCTCATCGACAGCGTGGACCCCCATGGCTTCGTCTCCTACCGCCTCTTCCGGGACGCGACCCGCTACATGGACGGGCACCACGTCAAGGTAGGGGGGCCAGGGAGGGCAGGGGAGGGGGGTGGGCACTTTGGTGACCCTCCTGCCCGCTTCCAGCCCCTCTCTGTCCCGCCCTGTCCCCCTCCCAGGACATCTCCTGCCTCAACAGAGATCCGGCGAAGGTGGTGGTGGTGGATTGCCGGAGAGAAGCCTTTTGCCTGCAGCCCTACAACGGGCTGGCGCTGCCCCGCTGGGACGGCAGCTCTGACGACCGCGCGCTCTACGACCTCACCGCTTTCCTCAAAAGTGGGTAAAGGCGCCCCCAGGCACCCCCACCTCGTCTCCCGACCCCCCCCCCGACCCCCTCCCCGACCCATCTCGCCCTGCAGCCATCGCCCTCAGCGGGGTGGAGGACGTCCGGACCGTGCTGGAGAACTACGCGCTGGAGGAGGATCCGCTGGCGGCTTTTAAACGCCGCCGGTCGCAGCTGGAGGAGGTGGGGACGTGCCGCGGGGGGGAACACACGATGCGGGGAGGGGGTGGCAGCGCTCAGTTGCCCATTAACGGCTGTTTTTCACCCCGAATCGGCGCAGGAGGAGCAGCAGCGCATGGCCGAGCTGGCACAGGGCAAGAAGCCGACGGGGCTCTTCCTGGGCGCCCTGGCGGGCCGCCTCTGGCCGCGCTCCAAGCAGCAGTGATGTCAGCGGGACAGTGCCATGATGTCAGCGGGACCTCGGCGTGATGTCAGCGGCGCAAGGCGGGGCAGGGGGGACACGGTGACACCCCATTTGCCGGCGCCATGGGAGCAGGGAGTGATGTGTCACCCGGACCTGGACGATGCAGTCGGAGGCACCGGCGGCCCTGTGGCAGGGGGCTGGGCGTGGCCCCGGTTTTGGGGGGGGTCTCAGCCCCGGCAGGGGTGAATAAAGGGTGACGTGGAGCTGCGGGTGCACTGTGCTGCTTGGGGGGGCACTGGGTGGACCCCCTCTCTGGTGCTGCGTTGGATCCAGGCCCTTTTCTGGGGGGAGCCGACCCCATAGGGGCAGGTTGTGGGGGCCGGAGCTGAGCCCCTCGAGGGGGTTATGGGGCCGGGTCCCATCCCCTTTTGGAGGTGTGGTCTGCGAGCAGGGGCGTGGCCTGTGAAGAGTGGGCGTGGTGGGGCCCTTAGAAAGGGTTTTGGGGGTGGTGGGCTCAGACCCCCGCTGAGCCCCGGGACCAGCCAGGAGCCCTGGCCCAGATCCGGCCCCCCCGCACAGTGCCGGCCATGGCTGCGCTGCTGCTGGCCGCCCTCCTCGCCCTCCTCTGCCCCCCGCCGGTGAGCCTTGCCCTGGGCAGGGGGCCAGGGGGGTCTTTGGGGGCTGGGGGGGAGACCCTTGGTGATTTTTTTAGGGGTGTCCCTGGGAGGATCAGGGAGATCTTGGAGTGCTTTGGATGTCCCTTTGTGGTTCTCGGCAGGGGAGGGGGGGGTAGTTCCAGGGGGCGTATTTAGAATATTGGGGCAGGGGCTTGGGGGGCTCTTGGGGGGCTGTCTGTAGTGCTGGGAGGGGCTCCGGGGTATTTGGGGTGTTCCTGGGTAGTTGACGGGTCCGTGGGGCAGGTTTGGGATGCTGAGGGGGTCCTAAGGGGCCATTTTGGGGTGCTGGGGTGTGGCTCTTAGGGTTTGAGGGGTCCTATGGGGGTTCCAGGGGATTTGGGTTGCTGAAGCCCACCTGCAGGTGCAGCTGGCTGGGGTGCTGGAGCTGCGGGTGCTGTCGGCACGGGGGGGCCCAGGGGGGCCGTGTGGGGGTCCCCCCTCCTGTCGCCTCGTCTTTCGCCTCTGCCTGCGGCCCCCTGGAGGGGTTGGCTGCAGCCTGGGGGTTGCCCACAGCCCACCTGGCCCCCCTCCAACCCCAGGGGCACCCCGCATCCTCCGCCTGCCCTTCGCCTTCCCCTGGCCGGTGAGGATGTGCCCCCCCCCCAAGTCTGATCCCCCACATTGGTCCCAGGACCCCCAAGGGACCAGGACTTACACCCCCCTGATTTTTGCCACCCTCCGTGGCCCCCCCCAGGGTATTGTCTCCCTCGTCATTGAGTCATGGCGGCTGGAGGAGGCCAAAGGCTCTGGGGGTGAGTGGGAGTGACCTGGGGGCCCATGGGGTTTGGGGGAGCAAATGGGGGTCCCAGGGGCAAATAGGGGCCCTGGGTATTCGGTGAGGGAGGAAATGGAGGTCCTGTAGGGGGTGGGTGAGGGCTAAGGGGGGTCAGATGAGAGCCTGGAGCATTGGGGTGGTAAATGGGGGACAAATAGGGGTCCGGGGGGGGAAGTTGAGAGGTACGGGGGGCCAAATGGTGGCCAGTGGGGTTTTGTGGGGGCAAACCGGGGTTTGGGAGGCAAAGGGGAGCCTGGATATTTGGGAGGGTGAGTGGGAATCCATGGGTGGGGGCGATAGTTGGGGGGAAGGCGGAGAGGGAGGGTTAGAGGGGCAGAGGAGTAGTTTGAGGTACCCGGGGGTGGGCTGTGGGTGCTGATGGGTGCCCCAGGGCCCCAGGACCGCCTCTTGGGGCGCACAGTGGCCCGGCAGCACCTCTCCCCGGGGGGTCCCTGGCGGGGGGGTGCCGGGGGAGGCCTGCGCTTCGGCACCCGCCTGCGCTGCCGTCCCCCTGCCCGTGGCCCCCGCTGCACCCCCCGCTGCCTGCCCTGCGCCCATCGCTGCCCCCCCACCACTGCCTGCCACCCCACCCGCCGCTGCTGGCCCCCCTGCTGCACCCGCCGTGAGTGCCCCAGCCCCTGGGGGGACCCCCAGCACCCTTTCCTGCCAGTGCTCCCCATCTTGGGGGGCCTCCAGCACCCCTGGCATGCCCCGGGGGTGTCCCCTGGGTTTTGGGGTGCTCCTTACACCCCACTGTCTCCCTGCAGGTGGATGCCGGGAAGCCTGTGGCCCCCCCAGTGCAGATGGTAGTGCCGACGGCAGCACCTGTACCAGCGGGGGTCCCTGCACGGTGAGCGAGACCCCCACCCCGTGCACCAGCACCCCTCATGTCACCCCAGGAGGCCCCCTGAGACCCCCCCCCCAGGGTCATCCAGGCACCCCCACGTCCACACTGGGGTGGTCTGGTGCACCCCATCCCCACTGTCCCAGTAACGGTGCTGCCCACGCAGGGGCACGGGAGCGACTCCCCAGGGCCGGGCTGCGACAGCCCCAGCCCGGGACGGCCACCGGCGGCACCCGCCGCGGTGCTGGAAGCGCCGGCAGCACCAGGAGCCCCGGCAGCACCGGCGGTGGCCCCGGCAGCACCGGCGGTAGCCCTGGAAGCACCAGCAGCGGCACCGGCAGCACCCGTGGGGGCCCTGGAAGCACCCGTGGTGGTACCAGTAGCACCAGCCCCTGAAGCACTGGTGCCAGCAGCGGCACCGGTGCCCTCGGCATCGCTCCCCGGCCGCGGGGCGGTTGGCGATACCAGAGCCTCTCCCGGAGGTGCCGCCATCCCCGTGCGCCCTCGGTCCCTGCTTCAACGGCGGCGCCTGCGCCCCCGCCCCGGCTCCCGGCACCGGCTACACGTGCCGCTGCCCCCCCGGCTTCCGCGGCTCCAACTGCGAGCGCCGTGCTGACCGCTGCGCCGACCACCTCTGCCTGCACGGTGAGCGCCCCCCACGCCCCCGCCCGCCGTGCCCCCCGCGGCGTGGTTCGGCATCGCTGACCGCCGCCCCCCTCCCGGTGCAGGCGGCCAGTGCCGGGACTTGGGTCGCGGTGCCATTTGCAAATGCCGACCGGGATTTTCGGGGCGCCGGTGCGAACGCAACGCCGACGACTGTACCCCCAACCCCTGTGCCAACGGCGGCACCTGCCAGGACGGCGCCAACACCTTCACCTGCTCCTGCACCCTCGGTTACGCCGGGGTCGATTGCCGCCGCCGCGCCGACGCCTGCGCCTCTGGCCCCTGCCTCAACGGTGCCACCTGCTACACCCACTTCTCCGGCCACGTCTGCGCCTGCCCCCCCGGATTTATGGGGTCCCGCTGCGAGGAGGAGGTCGGGGGTCCCCCGCCGGCCCCCCAGCGCCGGCCCCCCGCGCCCCTTGCCCTCGCCTGCGCCCTTCCGCTCGCCCTGCTGGGCCCCGGTGTGGGGCTGGCGCTGGCGGCGCGGCGGCGGCGGCGGCTGCCGGGGGAGAGGTGAGGCCTGGGGGAGGGTTGGAGGACGTGGGGAGCACGTACCGCCATTTTGGGGGTCTCACACCCCCATTTTTGGGTTTCGCACCCCCATGTTGGGGGGTCTCACGGGCCTTTTCAGCAGCAGCCGTGGGCCGGAGACTGGGGGTGCCCCTGGCATGAGCCCCCCGGGGAGGGAGCGGCGGCCCCCACGCGCCTCTGCTACCCGGGTGAGCCCCCACGAGACCCCCCCCCTCGCACCCTCTGTTTCTCTCCCCCCTGCCCTTTAACCCCCCCATTTCTCTTCTCTCCCCCCCCCCCCCCAGGTGTGACCCGGCGGCGACGGACCCACCCGGACCCCCCGACCCAAGTCTGGGGCCCTGCAGTGGTTTGGGGACCCCTCCCAAGGGGGGGCGGGGAGTGGGTGTGCCATAAAGCTCTTTGAGATGTCTGTCTGTGCTACCGCATCACCGGAGTCCGGCCCTGGGACCCGCGGGGCGGAACACGAGTGGGGACACCCCACTCGGGATCGGGGAGGGTGACACACTGTTCCAGATTGGGGTGGTGACACGGGGTGCGGACCACCCACTCGGGACACGGGGTGGGCGACACGGGTGGGGACCCAGCACTCCGGATTCGGGGGTGGGGGTGGTGGGTGTGACACGCCCGTGGGGTTGACACTGCCCGGTCGTGGGGACGACACCGCCCCGTCGTGGGGACCGTACCCCCGGGTCCCCTTAGCTCCGCCCGCTACAGGGCTCGGCGCTCGACTCGCCGCCCTTGGCTCTCGGCGGTCGATTGCTTCCCCGCTACACAGCTATACCCGCCCTCTGCCGGCACGGCCACGCCCCTATGGCGTGATGGGCAGCGCGCCTGGCCAATCGGAAGCGGGAGGCGGGGCGGTGGGGGTTGGCCGCCCAATAGGAGGGCGGAACGGACCGAAGCGGGGACTAGAGGGGTGGGGCCGCGTCGGAGCCGGCGGCGTGTGGCAGCGGCGGGAGCCATGAAGTGAGCGGAGAGGGGCGGGGGGATCCCGGGGGAACCCCGGGAGGGGCGGGGGGCAGCCGCGGGGGCACCGAGATCCCGATGGATCCTGGGGGGTGCTGAGCCCACGGGAGGGCCGAGATCCCAGTGGATCTCGGGCGTGCCAGGCCCACGGGAAGTACATGATCCCGATGGATCCCGGGGGTACCGGGCCCACGGGAGGGCTGGGGTCCCTGGCGATCCCTAGCAGTCTTGGCTATGGAGTGGGTCCCTGCCAGGTCAATGGTGGAGAGCTGATACCGGCCGGAGCCACCTCAGTACCGTGACCCACACACACCAGATCCCGCTGCCCATCACACACCAGATCCCAGCTGCCGTCACAGCCCTGCCAAGAGGGGGGACGGCACGGGTGGGCTGGGGCACCCCAATCCCAGAGCGAAGCGGGATCAGCCGGGCACCGAGCTCCCTGCTGGGGTGGGATCTGGCGGGATCACTTGCAGGAATGCTCTGTCTGGCCCCTCCACAGGCTGAACATCGATGGCCTCCTGGTCTACTTCCCCTATGACTACATCTACCCTGAGCAGTTCTCCTACATGCTGGAGCTCAAGAGGACCTTGGATGCCAAGGTACAGTGGGATCTGGTGGTCTCCAGCGGGCTGGGATCCACCCACACCTGGGGATGCCCCCACTGGGGTGACACTGCTGCTCTCGTCAGGGCCACGGCGTGCTGGAGATGCCCTCTGGGACTGGGAAGACAGTGTCGCTGCTGTCGCTCATCGTTGCCTATCAGCGGGTGAGTGCTGGTGCTCAGTCCCAGCGGAT